>NW_027186310.1:2699310-2700675 GCF_028583685.1 Petaurus breviceps papuanus
CACACATATACACACTCACACAAATATACACATATACATACTCACACGCACAGACACACACACATACACGCTCACACACATATACACATACGCACACTCACACACACTTACACACACTCACACACATATACACACTCACACACAGACACATTCATACACACATATACACATACACACACTCACTCACACACAGACACACACACTCACACACATACACACTCACACACATATACACAAATTCACACACATACACACACTCACTCACATACACAGACACACACTCATACTTATGCACATACATGCTCACACACATATACACATACACACTCACTCACACACAGACACACTCACACATACATGCTCACACACATATACACATACACATACTCACACACAGACACATTCACACAAACACACATGTTCACACGCACATACACACATGGCAAAAGACAATCCACGCCCTCAAGGAGCTTACAGTCTAATGGAGGAGACAGCATGCAAACAAACCTACACAAAGCACGTTATATACAGAATAAATAGGAGATAATTAAGAGAGACAATTCACTAGAACTAGGAGGCATCGGGGAAGGCTCACTGGAGAAGGTGGGATTTTTGTTGGGACTTAGAGGAAGCCAGAGAGGTCAGCAGTCAGAGGAGGGAAGGGAAAGAATTTTCCAGGCATGGGGGACAGTCAGAGAAAATGCCCAGAGTTGAGAGACAGAGGGCCCCATTTGTAGAGCACTCAGGAGGACATGGTTAGGAAGCTGGGTAGCACGATTGATGGAGTGTTAGACTTGGAAGTCAGAAAAACTCAGTCCCATGTATCTCCTAGCTGCGTCACCCTGGAAGCATCACTTCCCCTTGGTGGGCCTCAGTTTCCTCAACTGTAAAATGGAAATAAGAACAGCACCTACTTCCCAAGATTGTTGTGAAGATAAAATTAAATAATAATTGTCGAGTGCAAAGAAAACTTAAAAAGCTATCTACATAAACGCCAGCTTTTATTAATAAAATGACATTTGGCAGAAACACACGTGAAGACCAGCACTGTTTCAAATCGTGAACTTTACCAACGTCAACATCAAGGAAGGTTAGACATGTAATCATGAAATAGATCTTGTTTCCTTCGCGGAAGTCAGTGGTCAGCTGAGTGTGACAGAAGGGACACCAAAGCCTTGACATCAGCCCCCTGCTTGAAAGGAGGGGGTTAATGAGGGTGCTCCGATCATCCTCTGTCAGACAACCTCAGGAGCATGCTTGGTCATTCCCTGCCCTGCACTTTAGAGGGAAGGTTCTAGGATGCTGAAGGGATTGGACCTTACCCTATATATATATATATATATATATATATATATATATATATAT
>NW_027186310.1:2700775-2702924 GCF_028583685.1 Petaurus breviceps papuanus
TATATATATATATATATATATATATATATATATATATATATAGAGTCCTCTTGAATGAATTAATAGATAATTATAGATAATTAAACCCGGGAAGAAAAGAATTAGGAGAGAGACGATCATTGTCTATACAAATATGGTACACAGAGAGAATGACCTGGTTTTTTGCTTGCTCATGGAGAGTAAAATTATATCAAATATTTTGTAAATCTTGAGTTTGAAATAATAGAAATAATAGCTATCGGGGAGGCCAGGTGGCTCAGCGATTAAGAGCACCGGCCCCAGTGTCAGGATGACCTGGGGATCTAATCCAGGCTCAGATCCTTAGCACCCACCCAGAAACACCTGGTCGTGTAACCTTGAGCAAGTTACTTAACCTCTATTGCTTTTAAAAACAAAATAAAAAAAGAAATAATAGCTATTAATAGTATCACTATTACTATTTAGCAGTTGCAGAGAGGTATATATAGTCTAAATGTAAGGGGAAAATCTTAGCAATCAGAGAGACCTGAAGTAAAAGGAGTTACCTGGGGAGGCAGTTGGTTCACAGTGATTGAAGGTCTCCAGATGGAGAGGAAATGGGCTTTTTTTCCTGATTCACACCAGCCCCCTTCCTGTCCTGAGCTTTAATGGTTAACTTGTGGACTTTCCCCTGATCCTGTGTTTGGAGGATACCTTCGAATTTAGGACTGTGTTTTCATGAACTTTCTTAGGAAGTTGAATTCCTAGCCAGGGAAGCTTATTAGGTAGTTATAAAGCTTTGTACTGGTGGCACAGTGGCTAGAGACCTGGGCTTGGAATCAGGAAGAGTCATCTTCATCTGACCTCAGACACTTCCTAGCTGTGTGGCCCTGGGCAAGTCACTTAACCCTGTTTGCCTCAGTTTCCTCATCTGTAAAATGAGCTGGAGAAGGGCATGCAAACCACTTCTGTCTCTTTGCCAAGGAAACCCCAGTTGTGGTCAGGAAGAGCTGAACAGGACAGAAATGACAGACTGACTGAATATCAGCAGGTAGACACACTTGTTGAACACACTCTCTTTTTCCAAGGAACAGGCATTCAGGAGAGACATTTGCAAAGTATTGGGAGGGAGCAAGCCTTTTATGTCTGACTCTAGAGCCTGATAAGCTGATGGAGGGATTACCTGCCCCCTCCCTCAACCCTCCTGCCCCCCCCCCCCACCCCCCCCCCCCCCAGGCAAGGGAGCCCTGGGAACACTTTGTTCCACAGTCTCCATGAACAAAGCTCCCAAAAGCAGAAGGAAAGCTTCCTGGGTTCCATGCTATCTGGGCCAGAACAGCATGACTGGCTGGGAGTCAAGAGTGCTGGGCTTTCTCCCATCACTGTTGCCTGAGCACCTACAGGACTTGAAGCTCCCAAGGCCTCAGTTTCCTCCTCTGCCAAATGAGGGGGTTGGATGAGACTGTCTGACTTGAGTCCTCTCCAGCTCTTTGATTCTGTGCGATCAAAGTGCTAGGTTCTGAACCAGAATTAATAAAGACATTTTCACCAAAGGGGGAAAAAATCACCCTCTGTTCTTTTCTCTTTTCTATTATCTTTTTTCCCTTTTCCCTTGTAATGAAACTTATTGTGTCAGGTGGCTTTCTTGGAATTTCTATTAGGAACAGGGCTACTATAAAAAGATAACAAATTGAAGGCCTCACTGCATCTCCCTTTCTCCTTCTTCCCACTTATTTCCAGTTCTGAAATGTCACAGGTCACCTCTCCTCTGACTGCCCGCTTGGGAACAGTTAATCACCCAGGTAATAATTTAGACAGTGGTATTCAGGTGAGTCTGCCCTGTTTCATACATCATGGCCACAAGGCCGAAGCATAGATCACCCTTGGCAGGGGGCTGCTGAGCCTCCTCTGGATATGTGGGCTATGCTCATGCTGCAGATTCCTGCCAGCCCCCTTTCCTTCCCCTCAGATTGCTAACCTTTCAAAAGAATCTTAGAACGTCAGAGTTTGGGGGTGGGAAGGGGAAGGGACCTTGGAACATAGAATAGAGAATGCCTTTGGCAGAGAGAACATGGGATGCCAGCCTTGGGAGAGGCCTTAAAGTTTCATTGTCTTTCTCCGCTTTTTCTTCCCTTCCCTTCCCTTCCCTTCCCTTCCCTTCCCTTCCCTTCCCTTTCCTTCCCTTCCCCTT
>NW_027186310.1:2703024-2735524 GCF_028583685.1 Petaurus breviceps papuanus
TCTCCTCTCCTCTCCTCTCCTCTCCTCTCCTCTCCTCTCCTTTTCTTTTCTTTGAAGTTTCTCACTGACTAAGCCCCCTATGTGAGTATGAGTTCAGAGTCAGAGGGGGAGAGTCTAGCAGAAAGGGGTAAAACTTAACTGCCTTATACAAATAGGATGCAGGGCCAGTTTGCAGGCACCAGGCCAGTCAGGTTAGTTTCTTGTGAGTCTGAATCCAAGGCCCTGAATCCCGTTGAGGAGAGCTCCATGTGGTCTGGAACGCCCTGGAGAGATTGATTCTCTTCCAAGACTGGAAGCCAATTTCCATATTGCCTTTGGCTCAAGGTGGGCTGTTTGGAGTGCTAAGACAGGACTTTGTTGAGAATGAAGTCAATAGAAGTCTTGGGTAAACTCTGAAACGGTCTTTGTGGAATCTGCATGACTTTGTGTTTGTGAACACATGGTTTTCACCTGTATATCCAGTGTGTGTGGGAATGTACAAGGTGGGGTCACATCAATGGCTTTGAGACCTTCCTGGGTGCTAATAGGGAAGAAAGTGAAAGGGAAATAAGACGGTCCTGCCTGCCCTGTCAGGTGACTGCTTTCAACTGGGGTCATAGGTAATGTGTCTAAACCTCCCCCCTAAATATGCCAAGAACAGAAATAAATTTTTCATGTGGGGGAAGTGGAGAGAAGAAAGTGCCAGATGTAACCAGGTTTGGTGCATGTGCAGAGTACTCTGCCATTGGCTCATGTGGAGAGTTTAGGGAGCTATTTCCAGGCAAGTTGTGGTGTGCAATGGGAGAGAGAGCCTAGGATAGAAGGTGGGACATGTGGAGACATTTCTGTAACTGCTTCCAGTCAACTAACCACAGAACTGGGAGAAGCATGTTTTTTCAATTAGGTTCTTAGCAGGAAATGTAGGTCCCATTAAGAGGGTCTTGGTAGATCTTAGGCTTCTTCTTCATATCTTTCAATGCCCTGTCCTGGGTTTGACTCCACTGAGGGCATTGGATGAGAGGCAATGTGTGAGGGGAGAGACCTTGAGTCTCCCCCTTAGAAGGCCCTATGGCCCTGTGAGTACAGCCTCAGGTCCATGACTTCCCTCATTGTTTGCTTGTTTGTTTGTATTTTTGTTGAAGGGAGAGTGGAATTTTGACAGTCAGCTCATCATTAATTCCTAGAGCAGTAAGAAGCAAGCTTTGGGAGCAACCATTGATAGCTGTTCTTACGGTAACTCAGAGAAGGACTGGTGGGGTTGTCATTATCCATGTGGATATTCTTGGTGGGACCAGGGTTACACAGGAACTGAACTGAGCTGCAGCCCCCTCTCCAAGGAGGAAGGTGGCCCAAGCACAAGTCTTTTCTTAAAGGTTAATTTTTTTGGAGGCAGCGGTGTTTATACTTCTGCAGTTGGTGCATCTTTGAAGTAAATATCCCTGTCTAAGACATCATTTATGTTAATTGGTTAAACAAAACTGTGGCTGCAGTCACCAGCACCTAATATGTGTGAGGGGACACGCGCTGTGGGGTTCAGACGCAGCACCTAATGTGTATGAGGCGACACACACGCTGTGGGGTTCAGATGCTCTACTTGCAGACCCGTCTTTCCCTGGACATGTGAGCAAAGGATGAAAAGCAAGAGCAGAGCAGCGGGAGGGATGGAGCCCCCAAGGCGAAGCTGAAGGTGTCCCAAATTCAAGTGAAAAAGGCAACTGGAAAGACAAAGCAAAACCAAAATGTCCTTCTCCCAAAATTGAAGAATGTTTCATTGTGCTCTAAAGAATCTTCCAAGCTCTTTCTTTACATGCTGAGGACTCTCCCACAAGCCTCAGCCTCTCCACATGGGGAGACAGGCCACTGTGCCATGGACAAAGGGACCAAATGCAGTCCCATGACACAGACAACTTGCATGCCCGGGAGAGGCCTTGTGGGCTTTTCAGTTGCACAATTCTTTCATTCTATGACCATTCTGAGCTCAATTCCTCAGAGACAAAATGGGAATAGTAATACATAGTAATACATTGAGTGCCTACTTCATGTGGAGAAAAATGGATTATCTCCAGAAACATGATCTATTATTATTATTGCAAGTTAATTGAAAAGAGATGAGATGCCTGGCTTCTTCTATGTAATGTCTAATTTTCAAGAGAATATACATTGTTCCCTAGTACCAACATTCAAATTTTATTCATAAAAATCCATCTACCAGACTCTGAATTCCCTCCTTCCTTCCCTCCCTCCCTCCTTCCCTTCCTTCCTTCCTTTCTACCTTCCTTCCTTCCTTCCTTCCTCCCTTCCTTCCTTCCTTCCTTCCTTCCTTCCTTCCTTCCTTCCTTCCTTCCTTCCTTCCTTCCTCCTTTCCTTCTTTCCTTTCTTGTTTTCTTCCTTCCCTCTTCCCTGCACCTTCCTTCCCTTCTTTCTTTCCTTCCTACTAATAATTGGTGATCACAGAAAGCTTTATACATTTCCTAATGGGCAATCACTTCTGCTCTCTTCTCCTTGTCCATCTATACTCTCAATTTAAGATGTATGGACTTATTCAATGGAATGACATTCTAATATAAGACATTATTTAGGTTATGAGCATTCTTCAGCCCGCTGGGTTTCCCCATGTAGATAGTTAGACCCATTTACACTCAATACTCTGGTGGAACAGCTAGGTTATTAAACTTGGAGTGAGGAAGACCTGCCTTCACACCAGATATTAGACACTGAGGAGACTCTGGGTAAGTCACAGTCTCTCTGGGTCTCAGTTTCCTTATCTGTAAAATGTATAAGTTGGTCACAATGTTCTCCAAGATCTGAGCTAGAATTATTGAGGACACATGTTAATGTTATAATCAGTGCAATGGGGGTGGCTAGGTGGCACAGTGAATAGAGCACTGGCCCTGGAGTCAGGAGGACCTGAGTTCAAATCTAGCCATGGACACTTAACACAAAATCTAGCTGTGTGACCTTGGGCAAGTCACTTAATGCCAATTTCCCTCCAAAAAGCAAAAAAATAATAATCATCAGTGCAATGTCATCCCAAAGCATCCATGTGGAGGACCTCATTATCTATAGAGAACCCCTCTTCCACTTGGAAATGGCATAGGATGTTCTGCATGCCCATGTGGAACTCTTTTTTTTCTGAACACGTATCTCTAGGTTTGATGTGTCCCTTAAAGATGATATTCAGAGTTGTATTGAACGTGGTTATCACCATAGCTACATCTGAGCTGTAATCTGACCTTGGCTCCTCTACCCTTCCTCCTGCCCATGTCTCTTAATTCAGCATTCTGGAGCTCAGCAGATCAAGTGAATTTCCCTTCCCCCTGACAGGAAAACTTGTTAAAGACACTTCCCATGGTTTCCCTCAGCTTGTCTTCTCCAGGCTAAATGTCTTATTCTCTCCCTTTCTTCTCCTGGGCCTGGTCTTTGATCCCCTCCCTGACTTGGTCCCCCTTCCCAGGACTCTCCAGTTTTCTTTCAGTGCTCTTCCTAAAGTCCAATATCCCTAATAAATACCATAGGCTAGATAGCATCTGACTGGAGCAGAAGGCAAAGGTTTGTAGCGTCCCTCTCTCTGGACTCTGCCCTTTTAGGGAAGGAGCTGGGTCCCTACATCTCATTAGCAGACAACTTCTCTTTGGGCTGAGTTGGACCCAGGCTTGACTCCATGCAGATCACTTGTCCAGCCTCAGAGGGGTAGCAGGAACCTGGGTCCTCTGCTCAGAGAATTCCACTTTTTCTCTTGAGACGATGGACACAAATCTCAGGGGCAAAGTGCCAGATCTGACCGCTGACAATTCACTGAGATCTGATTTTATTCAGCAGTACAGGAGAGTATATAACTAAATCTGTTTGTTTTTAACCTTGAATTTTCACTGATGTTTGAAATAAAGTATGTCTGACTGATGGAGCAGGTTTCAGGAATGGCTGGATTCTCCCATCATCCTCAGAAGGGCCATAATCAGCTCCAGAATGCTGGGATGCCTCCCAGACCCCAAAATGGCTATGCCAGCAAGCTCCATTTTATTGGAGTGCTTCCCCTTCTTTGCCTTGGCTGCTTCAAAATTGAACTTAAAAATATGCCCTACTTTCAATAGGAAGATGGTCCTCCTGACTCCCCATTCTTATGGCCTGTGCTTGGGGTTATGTTTTCAGAAGTGGGGTTAGGTTCCCACTGAACCATGCACACTGTCTCCCTAGGGCTCAAATAGAAATATCTCAGGGTTAGATAGCTCAGGCTTAGGGACTGCAGCTTGAGTGGCTCATCCATATGGAAAGAAAACAAATTTCTTCCTGCTCTGGTGAAGCTGATAGAATGTTGGACTTGGAATCCAGAGGACCCACGATCATCTCCTGCTCTGCCCACTTACTAGCCGTGTGACTCAGGGCAAGTCCCCTGTTCTATCTGAGTCTTAATTTCTTCAGCTATAAAATAAGAAGGACAAAAAGAGTACCTGTTCCCAGGGTTGCTTTTATTTTTTATTGTATTTTATTATTTATTATTTATATTATTTTTATTTATTATTTTATTATTTATTATTATTTCTTTTTTCTTTTATTTTTTGAGGATAAAATGAAACAATAAAGTGCATTACAAATATTATACCACTATGTTAAAGATAATCATGTTATCATTTCTTGACCACATATAATTCCTCCTTTAAAAAAATTCCACTACTTGTATGACCCTGGGCAAGTCACTTAACTCTGCTTTCCTTACCAATAAATGAATGAAAGAATGAATGAATGAAGAGTCAATTTAGAAAAATTCAAATTGTAAAGTTTACCATCAACCTCACATTGAGACACTTTACTGGGCACTTGTGTATCTGGTGCAATTTGCAAAGATCTCCAGCTTATTCCCTGATGCCAGAAACTATACCATTACCTCTAACTCAGTTCAACTCAATTCAATTCAGCAAGCAATTATGGAGCCTTATTTAGCATGCAATGTCTTGGGCAAAGTACTGAGCAAGATTGCAGGTGAGATACAGTTACTGTCTGCTTGGAGCTCAGTCTCAGAGGGCAGAAGAGACTTGTGTGTACTACTTTCATCAAACACGAAGCACTGGAAGGAAGCAGTGGGTGGGGGTTGCAGGAAGCCTAGGTGTAAAGGCCTGTCCAGAGAGCCTTGTAACCCTGGGCTGTGCCATGTGACCTTTGGAAAGCTTTGACTTCTTCCATGAACACAAATGGCAATGGAGGACATGGAGTGGCGCAGTAAGTGGAACAGCCTGGGAGAATTGGGCTCATCTCCCATCTGTGACTCATGCTACCCTTTTCATCAAACAAACAAACACCAAGAAATCGGACCCCAAGTTACAATATCTGAGCTTCTGCTCGGTTGGAGCAGCTTCCTAGAAGCCCCAGCACTCTTCAATGTCATCAGGGTTTTTAGGATTTCTCTCATGCTTGCTCATAAGCCGTGCTAAGGATGAGAAGTCCAAGCGAGTCTCCCAAGGAAGAGCAGAGAGGACAGTTTCTCTTGCCAAGCTCTCTAAGACTCAAAGCATCTCTTCTTTGAACTCTCTCACCCCCTCTCCGCACAAGGTGCCCTGCCCACAATATCTGTTACTTAGCCTTTGTTACCACCATGCATGATCCAAACAACATGGTCATGCCTTCATCCTAGTTACCAGCACATGCAGCCTGATCAAATATTCATGCAGGGTAACATCGATGGGTGAGCAGGCAGATTACAGTGGCCCTTCCATGGAAGAACCAAGAATATTGCCAAATACATAGAGACCATACAGTTATGCTATAAATAAGAAACAAGTGCGAAATGGGAATTCAAGACCAAAATTTATCCTTTGCACTTTTTAAGACACAATGCATGAACTGTCTCATCCAGCATATCAAATAAGGATCCTTCTCCCTAAGTCTCATTTTCCATTAACACCAACAATTAAACAGAATGTTCTATCTGGAAGGAGCCTCAAAAGATCAACTTGGATAAACTTCTCCTTTCATAGATGAGGAAACTGGGATCCAGAGAACCGAAATGACTAAGGCTTCAAAGTGTTGGCTGGAGCTTGGACCATAGCCCTGCTCTTTCTGCTTCTATGACCTTCCCCCTACTCACCTTTCTAGCTCACATTTCACTCTCTTATTGGACAACTGGTGAAGGTGAAGCCCAGCAGATTAGCTGACCTTGTGTGATAGTAATGGAATATAAATATTCCCCTGTATTGGCTTGGTTTTCAAATTGATTGTTTTAAAACCCAGAGCTTGTTAATCCCACCTGTGGGATGGACTTGTTGATGTGAAAAGAAAGTCCTGAACTGGGAGGAGCTGGTGACATAGATTTGGAGAGACACAAGAGAGAGGCAGAAGAACTTTTTGGAAGCAGCACCCTCGTGGAGGCAGAGAGAGACTGAGAGAATTGCTGAGTGCCACTTTGAATTGCCCTAGACTTTTGAGACCTGCCCCCGGAGCTGCCAAGGACTGAGGAGACATGGCTGTTTTGCTGGTACTTTGTCTGTCTGTTTTGATGTTGTTTTGCCAGATTTGTCCACTGGTGAAGGACAGTCCTTTTGTTGAAGAAGTCCTGGAACCTGGCTGTTGGCTAAGAGCTCCTGAGACTGTCCTGCAGACAGAGAGTGAATACTGTCCACTGGTGAAGGGCAGTGCTGTTGTTGCAGGGGTCTGGGAACCTTTCTGTTGGTTCAGAAGCCCTGAAGAAGGATTTTCTTGTTGTATGTTTACAGAAATCCTGGGAGAGGGCTTTGCTAATGTGTTCAGGGGTTCTAGGACTGTTCTACAGACAGAGGATGAATTAATGAAGGGACTGGCAATGTATCTTGTGGCCTTGCTAAGCCTTGTCTCCCCAGGAACTAAGATTGCTGAGAACTTTCCTCCTGTCAAGATGAAGAAAAGACCTCCATTTGGGTATTAAGTGCTGTGCTTAAACTTGATGTAAGTCTGGGGTAGATTCAATTGTGATCCAGGGGTGGGGAACTTTTGACCTTTTTGTGTCCTATGGTTGAACAAATGAATGTACTTTACTTATGTTTGGAAACTAATCTCCATTTGAGAAGAGGGGCTTTGTGGTGGACTAAATGAAGGTACAGCCTAGTGGTGGAGTAGTATTTAGACCAGGGACTTTGTAATTGATTGAATGATTGGAAGGTCCTGGGGTAGGGTAGTACTTGGAGATTATTTAATCACACTTAGTAAATGCTGTATTTTGAATGATGTCATGTTTTGACCTTCTCTGTTCTTGGTTTGTCACTGAGTAAAATGGAGAGCACCTATGCTGGTATTCTGAACCTTGGGAAGTTGCCTTTCCTTAGCATTCCATTACACCTTGTCAGGGTCATCCAACTGGTTGGCTTCCAGACTCCAAATCCACTCTTTATATACTCCAAGATAAGGGATGTGTGTGGAATGGGGAGAGTGTTGTTGACTGGGATCAGCACTGGCTATAGGAAAAAGCAAAATCAATTCCATGTATTCATTTCAACTGAACTTTAAAATCACTTCATGAGAAGCTGCTCTAGGCTGGAGAGAGTGAGGAAAAGAGGAGCAAGAATTGTGTCTTCTATGACAAAGGCACTCAGTGTGTGGCCAAATGAAACAGCTAGAACATGAAGGGATTTCACCCAGCCATCCAGCATTACTCAACCAGCCATTCACCCAGTCATTCCTGTCCTTCCAAGAAGCAGTCAACCTAGCATCAGCAAAGGAATGGTAGACTTCAGTTATGCCTGGCTAAGTGACTACCCAAGACCCTGGTCATGATGGCTACTCTCAGTGTTCTGGTTCACGCTCAAACTCCCCACACTGCCTTATCACTGCTCTCTCTCAGCAAAATACTTCTCTGTAAAAAAGAGTCATCTGTCATAAATTCCCTTTTTGTCCTCTACCCCAAACCTCAGAACAGCTTTGCATGATTCCCCATCCGCTGGCCTATGAATGACCCTTCTCCTCCCCAGAGCCATCCCCTCTATGTAGCCTTGATCCCAATCCCTCCTGTCTCTTACAGTAATCACCTGATTACTCTCTCTTTTTAAAATCTTTCATGCCTTTTGTTTTATTAGCATCTTCCTTGCTGCCTACAAATATGGACAAATTAAAAACAAAACCAAAACTCTTCGAGTGACCTTGTTACCACATTAAACCCTGTACTTCTCCCTTTCACATCCAAACCCCTAGATAGTATTGTCGATGTTCTTTGCACTACTCCCTCTCTTTCCAATCATTTCTCTCTCTTTCCATCTGGCTTCTGACTCAATAATTCTAATAACATTCTTTTTTGCAAGGTCACCCATTATTTCTTAACTGTTAAACCCAAGGGCTTTTTCTAAGGTCTCACCCTTCTTGATCCCTCGGGAGCATTTGCCCCTCTTCACCTCTCCGGCTCCCTGAGTAGTCTCCTCTCATGGTGTTTGTGACCCTCCTCTTCTGTTTTTTCCACCATTAATATCATCCCTTATTAAGTTGGTTTTTTTTTCTTTGAGGGGGTGTTTAGATTTCCTCCTCTCTTTGTAGGTGTTCCCTCTTAGGTTTTTCCTTTTCTTTTTCCTCCGAGTATAATCTTCCTTGGTGACATCATTACCTCGCCTAACTCTTGTTGAAGACTCCACCTTCCCTGCCCCATCTATAAACTCTGCCCTAACCTAGCTTCTCACCACCATCCCAACTACCTGCCTGTTATCTCTAACTAAATTGTGTATGTGCATCTTAAACAGAACATCTCCAAAATGAAGCCTGATATGGTTTCCCAACACTATTCCTCCGGTCTGCTTTAAATCAAATTGTTAGGAAGTTAATAAACAACTTTTAATATGCAATGTGATTAAAGTATGGTTTCACACTAAAGACTTATGTGTCAAAAATCTTGTGAATTTAATGCCACACCAGCAAAAAGAGCCATTGCACAAAAGAAGCATGTATTGCATGGTAAGACAGTTTTTTTTCCCCAAAAAGTATAAAATGTCGGTGTTGGTATATGTCAATAAATTTTATTGTTTTATAGAACATCAGTATCTGAAGAAAAAAAATTAAAGGTATTTTATGTAAAACTGTGCAATATGGTTATTACCAGTCATCTCTTCCGCCACCATGACTAACTTCCTTTTGCATTCATCCCTTCTCTAAACATTGTTGTTTCTATGGGGGCACCCACTTTCTTAATCCTGGAGAGATACTTGCCTCTCAGTCATGCCACAGATCCCACCCCTTGGTGATGCTTGTCAATTCTACTTTTCTTGCCTTCATCATCTTTTTCGTCCTTGTATAACCATCACCTTAATTCTCCCTCTCTAAGCCTCAATTTCCATTTATTTAAATGGGTATCATATTATTTATATCACCTACTCCAACCTGTCATAATGAAAATGCTTTATCAAGTTTACAGGATGTTAGACATGGGGGTTATTAATATCCGGCATTAGAAAAAGACTGAGTGCCCTCCTTCATCTATACCATGGCAATCACTCTCCTGGCTCCTGATGCCACTTCAGAAGGTCAGGACAAAAGTGATGCCAGCTGAACCTAGCTGGCTCCCCTCACATCTCTCAGGCTCAGAAGCCACCTCCTTCCCTAGATTTCCAGTGACTCTTACCCTGAGGAAACCGCTTACCGAAGGTCTTTCTAGATGGTATGCTTGTTCCACATGAACATTGTGCTTTCATATGTAAAAGGATCTGAGACTTCATTGGCACGGACCATTTCACCCATGGTGCCTGTCGCAAACCGTCCCTCCCTGTCCATCTGTGTAATTCTTCTCCATGTCCTTCTACAGAGGATTCATTGCAACCCCTCCCCCCCCCCATGCTGAAGGCCTCATTTGTGATCCTTCTACTTTTCTGGTTGCCAAAATAACACCCAATCTTTCTGCCCGCTAGAGTAGCATCACAGTGCTCCTGGACCTGCCCACCTCCTTTTCCAGTCATCTGCATTCTGGGTGACATCGTTCACATGAATTGTCACAAACATGCCATATCCAACTCATATGATTGTTCTCTCCAATCACACCTTGTATATATTTTTTGTTGCTTTTTGGAGAGCAATTGGGGTTAAGTGACTTGCCCAAGGTCACACAGCTATTTTTGTGTTAGATGTCTGAGGCCAGATTTGAACTCATGTCCTCCTGACTCCAGAACCGGTGCTGTATTCACTGTGCCACCTAGCCACCCCACACCTTGAATATTTCTAAGCATATGGGGCCCCATTCTTCTCCAGAGGGGATAGCTGACATAACTTCATACAATTCCTACCCAGAAAAAGGTTATGGTTAATGTTTCATACCATCAGCGAGTCAGAAGAGCAAATTCAGGTGCCCAGGTCAGACTATATGTATAAGAAGAAAGATGGAGAATTAAAGCCCACTTGTTGAGGAGACAAGGTAAAATCATTTGTTTATTGACTATATCTCTGAAATCAAATGTGAGTCAAATGGAAAGCAGAATTTGTATTTATTTTTCTTTTCATCATGAGCTTGAGAAACATTGAAAAACACAAACATTTCTGTAGACAAAGACCAGAACTGTGAATCTCTACTATCACATTCAGCTCATTATTGTTGTTTTAAATTAGGGGGTTTTAACCTTTTTGTGTCATGGCCCCCTTTCGCACTCTAAGAGAAAGTCTATGGAGCTCTTTCAAGAATAATGTTTTTAAATACATAAGAATGGAAAGCAAACCAATTGTATTGAAAAAAATACTTATCAAAATATAACAAAAACAGTTCCTATACCCTAGGTAAAAAAAAAAAAACAACTTAAAAACTGACTTTTGCAATGGAAATGGCATGTGGTGGGAATAAGTCTTGAGTTTCAAGTCAAGACTTAAATTTGAGAGCTAGGATCACCATTAACACTAAGATGACCTGTCATGTAAAAAAACAAAACAAAACAAAACAAAAAAACAACTTTAAATCACTATTGATTAGAGAAATGCAAATCAATACAACTCTGAGGTACCACCTGACACCTATCAAATTGGCTAACAAAACAAAATAGCAAAATGATAAATGTTGAAGAAGATGTCGGAAAATTGGAACAGTAATACATTGTTGGTGGAGTTGTGAACTGATCTATTCATTCTGGAGATCAATTTGGAACTATGCCCAAAGGGCTATTAAAATGTGCATAGCCTTTGACCCAGCAATACCACTTTGAACACTGTATCCCAAAGAGATCACAAAAATGGGAAAAGGACCCACACATAGAAAATATTTATAGGAAGAACTAGAAATTGATGAAATGCCCATCAATCAGAGAATGGCTGAACAAGTTGTGGAATATGAATGTAATGGAATACTATTTTGCTATAAGAAATGGAAAACACGTGGACTTCAGAAAAACCTAGAAAGACTTATATGAACTGATAGTGAGGGGAGTAGAACCAGGAGCACATTGTACAAAGTAACAGCCACAGTGTGTAAGAACTGACTTTGATAGACTTATCCCTTCTCAGCAATGCAAGGACCTAAAACAATTCCAAAGAACTCATGAAGGAAAATACTATCCACATCCTGAGAAAGAGCTATGGAGTCTGAATGCAAAATGAAGTTGACTACTTCTTTTTTGTTTTTTTTTCTTTTGTTTTCTCTTTATCATGGTCTCTCCCATTCATTCTGATTCTTCAATACAACATGATTAATGTGAAAATATCTTTAATATATTGGAATGTATATGTAGAGCTTATAGCAGATTGCTTGCCAATGAGAAAATTTAAAACTTGTGGAAGTGAATGTTTGAAACTAAAAATAAATAAACTCAAAAAAAAACCACTCAGATGATGTTGGGAAAGACAGTCTTCTTTGGACCTCAGTTTACTTTTTGGTGCATTGCAGAATCTGGATTTGGCAATCTTCTAGGTCCCTTCCAGAGGCAGAGTTCTGCAATTTTGAATAATAATTATAAATGAGATTAATGAAAAATGAAGGAATGAAAAAGCAGAAGGAGTTGTCTTTCAAACAGGATCTAAGAATTGTGAACTCAATGTCCATCATAAGTGTGGAAAGGCAATCAGGAAAAGCTAATTCCCATGGACATCGGATTAGTCAGAGTATTTAGAATAAAGGAAGTGAGAGGTGCACCATGATCTGTGTCAGGTAGACAACACTGATAATATTGTCTTCAGTAATAGGTGCCATATATGGGAATGGGGAAGATAAAAACTTGTGTGTCCAAGAAAATGCTAACACGATGATGAGAAGACTGGAGACTACAGCATGCAAGAAACTATTCAAGGACCTTCAGATTTTTAACCTGGAGAAGCTATTTAGGGCACAATGACTTTCTTGGAGCATTTGATGAGCTATCTTGGGGAAGGGGGTTATTGGCTCAACTCAGGTAAAGCTCTTGCAGAAATAGAAGTTGTTAAGAGACAGTTATAAGTTTTAGATAAAGAAGCACTTTTTACAATGGGAACTGTCCAAAAACAGAACAGGCTGCCTCAGGACATGGTAGAATTGCCTTTCCTGGAAGTCTTCAAGTGGTGTTTGAAGGCCCATTTATTAGGTATGCTGTAGAAGGAGTTTCTATTCAGGTACAAGACATACCCAATGTTTTTATTAATTTTTCACTGATTTCTCTCAGTTCAGATGTTCTCAGGAAAGAATTAGAATCTGATCACTATGGTCAACTCATGACTCAGACTACTTAACTGTGGAGAATCCAGTCTGTGTCATTAAGAGATTTTCACATGGGGTATTATGAAAAGTGCCAGGTGGAGACCATGACTTCCTTGGAACAGTAGCAGTTATTCTGTGAAACTCCCAGAATCCCCAGCATGGTCCCCACAGCCTTTCAATCGAAGTAGAAATTGATTCATCAATAAAGGAGCAATTATTATGTACCTACTATGTGATATACACAAGTATGCAAAGGAAATAAAAATACAAAGAATGAAATAATTCTTACTCTCAAGGAGCATACATTCCACTGAGAGAGACAAGCAAAGAAACAAGGATGTTCTATTTCCACGATAAAATTCAAGAGAATAAATACAAATAAATTCTAAGTAGTTAAGTACAATGGAGTTGGGGGAGGGAAGGCACTCTCATTTTATTTGGCTTTTTAATGGTCTAAATATTCAACAACTCATTTCTAACTCAGGAAAAAAATTGCATGAACAAGAACGTTTTGGGGGATGGGGTGGGGGGGCAGTGTAGAAGGTACTGTCACACGTCATTGTGCTCATTGGGAACAAATACCAGCACAAGCCAGGCCTCTCCCCTTTCTTCCCACTCCAGAGTAGTAGCAGGACAGGTAGCTTGGCCCTACCTTTTCCCCTAGCTAGTGGCACAGCGGGACAGCCAAGGCTGGGGTCACCAGGAATCTGTGTAACTAGGCAGGCACCTAAAACTGTCAGCCCTGGAAGTAGCCAGGGAGTTCAGCAGCCCAGTGTCCCACAGCATGCATGCTGGGGGAACCAGTGGAGCCATGCCTTCTAGTTCCCAGCTGTGCAGACGGAGAAAAAAAAAAAAAACATTGTGTGGGGAGAGCAAACTCCAGTTGACCTCTGACAACCCCTGCCTGTGCCACTATGTCTGTGGGATACAATTCTACTGGCAAGGTGGGTGCTGAGGCAGCAGTCTGGTAGTCCCAGGGCCCAGTGGGAAGAAGGAGGCATCTCTCGTATTGAAAGATTAAGGCTCCCAGGCTCATGGAGAAGGAAGCAGTCTGGGCCTCTAGAACCAGAGAGACCTGGGGAGCATGGAGTTGGGGACGGACACTCAAACACAGTTCTGGGGTCCAGGTGGGGGGGGGAATCACACCCCCATGACATGTTTGTGCTCCTCTGTCACTGGCTGTTGCCTGGTGCTAATTCACCCTGGCTCCCTTCTTGAGGAGGAGACTTGACATGGATCTGATTGTGCAGCACAGCCGCCCACAGAATCATTGCTTTGGCTCGACGCTGGAATTCTTTGCCCATGAGCAGTGACTTCTCAAAGGTGGTGCTGCGCTGGTCCACATCCCGGGCATCCAGAATCTTGCTATGAGAATCAGTTCTAGCATTGATGAGCCCCTGCAGGATGGGCTGTGTTAGTTCATCTTCTAGTGCAGCCACAGTTGTGTTGAAGACAATAGCCATCTTACACATGTCAGCAGAGACATGGGGACTAAAATACGGGATAAGGATACAGTTTCAGATTTGGGTGTAGAGGGTCCTAAAGTGGGGGGGAGGGCAAATACATGTCCAGCAGCAAATTGTCCTTCGTCTCATCCAGCAGCTTTAGGCACGAGGCATAATTGGATTCATAGAATTTGAAGATGATGTCCTAAAACTGTGGTTCCAGCTCCATGAACAATTAGAAGGAGCTGCTAGAGATGACATTGCGCTGTAGTTCTTATTGATCAGAGGTAGCCAGGTCCCAGAGACCACCATATACAGCCACATGACTGGGAGACAGTAGCCCAGAGAAGTCACAGTGATCAAATGAAGCTAAGAGAAAGCACTTGGCTGCCTGCTTCAGCCAGGCCTGCTGCACACGTGAGCTTGGCAAGAATGGCCTGGGTCTGGCTGTCCCTTTCCCCTTGCTCAGCAATCTCAGGAGTAGACTCAGCTTTACTGACATAGCTCAAGATATGGGACCAACTGTGCAAGTAGACACTGACTTTCATTGACATCAATCAGCATGGGTTCCACTGCCCCCTGCAAATTAAACACCTGAACCAGCAGCAGCATCTTCCTCCTACTCCACCACAGTGCCATCCACATCCGGGTCCAAGATGAGCATGTCTTTCAACTTGAAGAAGATCCCAAGCAAATATACATCACTGACAAAATGGAGAGTCGTCCTAGTGCCCTAGAACACAAAATGTTTGTATTCCTCACAGTTTTTATCAGACATGCATGCCTATCTTCTCATTTATAGAGGATTATCAGAGCTGTTTCCAGATAGATATCAGGACACAGGCTTGCATATCCACATGACTCCTATGGGGCATCAGGATCGCCTAAGGAGACAGAGTAAGACAAAGATGACAAAATGGCATGAGAGACACAATGGGTAGGAGTGAAATTGAGGAGATTACTGTTACTAATGCTGGAGAGGTCATCTCAACAGAGAACCACATCTCCTGGGGGGACAATGTAGCACAGAGCCAGAGGAAGGGGGAGCAGACCCAGTGACTTAGCCCCTTTTGATATGAGAGAGTTTGGTGCAACAGGGATCCACAGAGCAAGGAACCACTTGACCTATCTCCTCACTAGTGCAGCAAATCATGCAGTACCAAGAAAACATGGGTCCTACCAGGATAGGGAAGAGTTCTGGCCACTCTACAGAAAGGGCTGCTGGGTTTTCCTGCTAGGCAAGATTCTTAAGCAAGAGATTAGTGATTTTGTGAAGTTCACTGCATGCTGTCCTCTATTTAATGCTTTGTTATCCTGTGTGCTTGCAGGTGTGCTGAGGGCTCCACATGGGATGGAAACATGAGTCAGATATTTTCTGTTTCCTGGGTGGCAGCATAAGGATTGTGTGTGAGATGCTTAACTAAATTATACCCTGGTCTTTGGGTATCAAAATGGAGTGAGGAGGCAGGGAGAGAGAATGACCTGACATGAAGATTGCCCTTGTTGAGTTTTTTTGCCCATATGTCCTGGATGCTTTATGAATTCAGCTCAGAAATGTTTAATGTTGTTTGAACATTTGCCTTGAGATTGCAACTTAAGTGTGTGTTATAAGCACCTTGAAGAACATGGAGGGATAGTGTAGACTTGCACTGAGAAGGAAGCTCAAGGTCATCTGAAATGTGTGAGCATGCATGTGTGCACACACACACACACATACACAGACATACACCCCATTTTGCTGGGGATGTGGCCCTGAAAGCAAAAGAAAAGAGATGATGGGCATGTGTTGTGCATACACTGTTAACCCCACAAGGCAGAGGAGAGGATTGCTTCTTGGAGAACTGGTTTAGACATATTTCAAGTAACGAGAAGTAAGGCACCCATTTAATGGCTCTGCTCATAACCTGCTCTGTCATACAAAACCTAACCAAAATGAACCTCATTTTTCTCATCTGTAAAATGAAATCATTATGACACCAGTAACTCTTGGTCTCTTACCCTGGAAATAGTTCTCCAATCAGATGCTCTGTAAAAATCTCATTCGTTCTAATGTTGACATCTGGCATTGAGATTAGTCACATATGGACTGGGTCCAAATTCAAATCTATGCGTGTGGGAGGGTATAGGACTGTGGAGTGCAAGGGTTTGGGTTCGAGCCTTGTCTCTGCCACTCCCTAGCTGTATGCCCCAAGTTATTTCATTATTCTCATCCATAGTTTGCTGAAGTGTGAAATAAGGCTAAGCATACTCAGACTTTCTCCCTCACAGAATTGTTATAGAGAAACACTTAAAAACTCTCAACAATTTATCGGTATGGAAGCTCTTATTATGGCACAGAACGTAAATGATGCAGCCTGAGGGATGTTTAACCTACATAGACTCATCAACGTTTAGAGTTCAACCCTTTCCACAAACATAGGAAATATTTATTCATTGCATGGGCTGGCAGTAGGCAATGTGGGAGGTACAAAGGCAAGGGGAGCGGCTTGGATTTGATGACCACTATGGTTCTTTCCAGTTATAATTTTAACACTAAGTCAATAAAAATTCACATAAAATCACTGGGGAGGAGAAAATACCAACACCTTGGAGAATAAGGATCATTGATTTAGAGTAGGAAAGAACCAGACAGGTCATCTGTCTCAATGAATTCCCAGGCATTTTACAGGTAAGGAGGCTGAGGCCCAGAGAACCTAATTGATTCATCCAAGGACACATTAGTGTTTGCAGGTTCAAAATTGAATCCAAGGCCTTTGACTCCAAATCTTCCACACTTTCCACAATGTTATGATGCCTTGACAAATCAGAATGATGGGAGTCGCGAATTTTGGGAGTTTTTAAAGCAATGAGTTTTTTAAAGAACACTAGTGCTTTACAGATAAGGTAACTAAGGCCCAGTCCAGGTCACACATCTGCAAAAGTAAGACAAGAATTAAGCACAGAAGTAAAACAGGAATCCCTATCTTCTAACTCCCTCCCCACAGTAATCCTGACCATCTGCAAAAAGGAAGAAGTGGCAAATGCACCAAGAAAAAAAGCAAGGAAACTGGAAGAAACAAAATTGGCTTTTGGAGCAGAAGTCTCTGAGGAGAGTCTTTTAATCAAGGCCAATATTCGATTCCAGTCAATTGAGTGAGTATTTATGTGATGAGCCCCAGGCTAGCCCATTGTTGTGCCAGTAACTATTAGGTCTAAATAAAGGACAGGAGAGGGTAAAGGAGAGCAGGCTCACTGAACAAAGAAGGCTTTGAAAACAGCTAAGGAAGCAGCCTGGTGACCTAGGACATGAAGGCAGCTGTGCTAAGACAGGGTCAATGAAACTGGAGAACAAGTCTCTGGGAGGGCAAGCTGGTGGAAACAGTGAGACTGGTGATTTTTAAACTGATACTAATTAGAAGTTTCTAAAAGGCAGCTTTGTGTAACCTATAGAGCTCTAGTCTAGGCCTTCAGTGACCCAAGTTCCTCAGTCAATGGACTGTCAGACCTCCTCTAAGTTCCCTCTCCTTTGGGGTCTCTTTCTCCTCATCTGTAAAAACACTCATGGCTGGGGGAGGGGAGGGGGAGGACTGCTAGCCCTGGCATTGCGATGGTGTTTAAATGAGATAATAAGAATATTTTATGATAGCTAAAGTATAAAACACTTTCAAATTTATAAAACCCTTTATAGGCTAGGCTAATGAATTGAATCCATTAAAATGATGCTTTGTAGGAATAAAATCTTGGATTTGCTTTGAAATATCAATTTTATGGGCACAAAATGGGGTGAGACAGCAGTGAATGTGATAAAATGTGGGGCGGGGTTGGGGGGGTGTGGGGGAAAGTCATAGTAGGCCTTAAAATAATACAGATGGGAGCAGAAGGGAATTGACATCAGAACATAAGCAAGAAGGTCAGTCCTGTTACCGTGGTACTAAAGGATGTAGCAGAAGTCTCCTGCAACATGAAGTCTCATATGCAGAAGAGTCATATGTAATATGCACACATTCATATATAATGCTCTTTTTTGTTCTTTGGATATTGGAAGGTACATTTTGTTTAAGTTCATAATTAAAGAGAAAAACTATGTTAAAAATGAAGATGGGAGAGTTCATGGCTGAAAGCTCAACTTGAATAACGGTGTGATATAACCACCCATTTCAAAAATTACAAATTGTATTATCAACCACATTAAATGTCTGCACAAACCAAAGCATTTGTTTGGCAATTATTTACATCTCCTCCATTATTTTCAAAGCTCCCACTACCTTAATGCTTCTTCACTCCCTCTCTCTAAGCTCCTTCTGAATTCGGAGCCGATCACTTCGGATTCACGGTTCCTCATAGAACCATTGTTATTCTGTGTTCCACTCTAACACTTCTGCTCCTCCTCTCCCTTCACGTTATTCCACAATGGTCTTTGCAGATTTCTTTGTATTCCATGTAATTGTCCACATAAATTGCTTTTTTATAATGCAATTACATCAATGGACCACAATTTATTTAACCATTTACTAAAGCTAATGCAATCTTAGGCTACTTTAAGAGAGTCATAGTGCAAACAAGGGACAAGGTATGGGTAACCCCAGTGGGGGATTGGTGTTCAATGCAAGTCAGGGGGATTGGAGAAAGGGCTCTCACATGGTGTCTTCCACTCTGACTGACTCTTTCTCACACCCCACCCCCACCCCACACTGCCCAACAGAAGATTTACAGCAGGAAGAAGTAATGAGTAGGCATGGATAGGTTGACCTCTCCATCACTGCAGAAGCTGCTCTCAGTTTGGAGACACAAAAGGGAGAAAACAGTTCCACCATTCCCCACCCTGGGCAGAACTGATAAGCAAAATGAAGCTCTGTTCTTGGTGCCACATTTAGGAAAGACATTGATAAGTTCGAGTAGGTGGAGAAGAGGGAGACCAGGATGATGGTGGTGGTGGTGATAAGGAGAAAGTATTGGAGCCATGCCACATGAGTGCCCATTAAGGAAGTGAGGACTATTTAGTCTGCAGCATAAAAGACATCAACATATTGGAATCTAATCTATCACAGAAAAGAGGAACTAGACTAGTCATGGTTGGCCCCACAGGGCAAAACGAGGAGCAATGGGGGTCTTTGCCAAGAGGAAGACGGCAGCAGAGCTAGAGCTTGAAGCAAATTCTTCTGGGTCTCCTTTGCTTTTCCCCACTCAGCATTGTGATAAATGTTTTGCATGATCTAAGTTACTCTAAATCCAAGTTATCTTTTTTTTTTTTAACCTAGAGGTTAAGATGGAATTCAGCAAGTGGCAGCTGCCTCCCTTCCCAAGCCCACTTCCCAGCACGGAAATCTTTTAAAGCCCACCTTGTAGCACGTTTGTATTACATCCCAAGTAAACAGCAGGGGTACTTGTCACAATGTGGGCTCAGCACGTGTAGCTCCTGGTGAGTCTGGCAGATGCCTTCTCTGAAGATGGCCCAAACAATTATCACCGTATTCACAGATATTGCTCTCAAAATGGGTTTGTCAGCCTTGGGAATAGTAAGGCTGCTTTAGTGAGAAGACAGATCCAGTCTGCCCGGCAATTGGATTGGGCTGGAGACTGTGGAGTTACCAAGACTTAATAAAATTAACAACGATTGCAGTACGCACTTTTCATGGAGCCTTTGGGAAGGATGAGGGTAATTTTTTTAGAAGGGAACCAGCATGACATGATGATCACAGAAAAAGTAGGTTTGAGCTGGAAGGAACCTTAAAGACCATCTGGAGCAAATCTGCTTTTCACATGAGAACTCTGAGACCCAACTAGAGACATCTAGCGATTTGGCTAGGACTGCTCAGGTAGCGAGAAGGACAACTGGAATTCAAACCTATGCTCTCTTACGCGAAAGACAATGCCCTTGTCACTGCCCAAATGCATGGCAAAAAAAAATAGGCCGCGCATCAGAGGACACTTGCGTTGAATTCCCTGCTTTGCCACTTCGCATTGGTGTGATATGGGGTGAGTCAATTCCTCTCTAGGCCTCAGTTTTCTAAGTTTTAAAATTATTTAAAATTTATAAAATTAAAATTATCTCTGAATATTAAAATTATTGGAATAAAGGATCATTAAAGTCACCTTTATCTCTACCATATTAGAAATTTAAAATAAAAATTAATATTTTAGAAATTAATTTTAACATAGCAATAAAAACATACTACTGTTAACACAAATAATAGATTTTTATGAAAAAAAATAACTACATTTTCCAAAACAGAAAATAAAATCAATGACATTGTTATGCACATATATGTATGTATACATATATGGGTGTGTGCACGTGTATATACACATATGCATATATGAACACAATATACATGTGTATATATACATTTGTAAATTTCTTCATTATATGGTTTAATAGAAGACAGATAACATCTCATATCTGCTTCCACCTTCAATCTGTTAAGGTATAATGTTTCAGTTGAGGCATATGAAAAAGCTATAGCCTCACAGATATGTAATTAGGAAGGGAGGAACATCTTAAAAGGCAAAAATCATCTTGGGAAAGCCCCTGATGTTGGGAAAGATTGAAGAGAACAGTAAAGGGGCCAGCAGCAGAGGATAAGATGGATAGTGTCATGGAAGCAACGAATATGAACTTAGAGAGACTTCAAGAGATAATAGAGGATAGAAGGGTTGATGTGCTGAGGTCCATGGGGTCACAAAGGGTCAGGCACAACTAGCAACTGAACTATAGCAACAATTATTATGAAAAGCTTTTAATAAATCTCCAAGATATTAGAAAATCTGAATTGAACCCAGTCCTGTTACTTACTGATGTGATACCTTGAACCAGGGATTATTGAGGTTCCACTTGAAAGCCTCCAAAGACAAGAAATGCATGAACTCCTGAGTCACTTCTTTGGGGAAGTTCTAATTATTTATTGATTAAATTTTGATTGCTTTCAACCAATAAAA
Organism: Petaurus breviceps papuanus; assembly: GCF_028583685.1. Classification (NCBI taxonomy): domain Eukaryota; kingdom Metazoa; phylum Chordata; class Mammalia; order Diprotodontia; family Petauridae; genus Petaurus; species Petaurus breviceps. The sequence continues at coordinate 2,723,944 of NW_027186310.1, forward strand.
ATCTGCCTTCTTTCCCTCTTCCCTCCTGCCTATAACCAGTCCCATTGAGAAATAAAAAGAAAAGCACTGACCTTCTCATTTGAAACATATCATTAAACAAAACAAATTCTGCTATTGGACTTGTTAAAAAAATAGTATGTCTCAATCTATATTTTGAGTCTTTCACCTCTTCATCAGGAGGTGGGGGCAGGAGGTTTCGTCATGAGTCCTCTGGAATTCTGGTTGATCTTTGAATTGAACACAGTTCTAACACATTTCAAAGTCTTTGCAAGGTGTTGTTATTACACAGTGTCCCAAAAGTTTTAGTGCAGGTTTAATTTTTAATCACTTCAGAAGAACAAATGCTGTGAACTTTAAAGAAGCATCCTTTGCAAGTAGAATTGCTTCAGTTTCTTTAAACTCAAATAGTTTTGTGACTTTTTAATAATAAATTTTAATTTAACCAGACAAGGCATCCTGTCATTGTGCATTGCATGTGGGACGGTTCCTGAATGACACTTTCTCAGACTGGTGGATCAGCAGAGGAGGTCCTTCATCTTGATCACCTCAATTATCTGGTCTATCACCTGTCAATCTTTTCAGTCCCTGAACGGCAGCTCGTGAAAGTTTTTGCAAAGTTTGAAAATCAGCTGGGGCTATATGTAGGACAAGATGGTGGTTTATATTAAATTTAAGTAAGGAATATATCAAATACTCAGGAATCGGACCTAGATCTTATCTCTCTACAAAGTCTACTCATTTAAGCCTATGAGGTGGATCAGAGCAAGTCAAATCCTTCCATGGGAGAACCCATCCTTCAAATCCTCAGAGGCAATTAGCTCATTCCCTCGGACCTTCTTCTTCCAGTTCTTTCACCTCCTGCTCATGGAGCATAAAATCAAGGCATCTCAACATTTCAGTCACTTTCCTCTAGATGTTCTCCAGCTCATTCATATCTTTCCTAAATGGTGCCTCCAGGAACATAGAACAATGCTCTAGACAAGCTTGACCAGGACAGAGGAAATCGAGACTAAAACCAACCCGGTTGTGTAAGCCACATCACTTTTAAATTAGCCAGAGTGGGCAGAAATTCTTTGGATGGTCATAATACATCACTGACATGTATTGCACTTGTAAGAATGGAAAGGTTCCCTGATCTTTTTCAGACAAACTATTGCTTAACTGAGCCACCCTCATCTTGTACTTGGAACATTGATTTTTTGAACCTTCAATGAAATTTTACATTATCACATTGTTTGGTTAGGGTTTATTGGTGGTTAGATTTGTCTGCATGACATTTTACCTTGTGAGGTTTGGCCCTGTGTTGTAGCAGGGGATGGGCTTTGTTTTGGTGGATGTGGTTTTCAGATCTTGACTCTGGATTCAATGGTCCTTTTCTCTGTCCCTCCAGTTTTGTGTCTTCTGCATATTTGAAGAGCAAATATGTTTAACCTAAGTGATGAATAATGTGATTAGGAAATCTCTGCATTGTTTCTCTGGAGTGACCAGTCATTTGAGTTTACTCCAACAATGTGTGTCCTCTTTTGTTCACATGGATACATAAAGTAAAAGTAATACAATAGTAGCCATTGCAAATACTGTAATCCTCTCTGTTTGTCAAAGTCACAAAGTTACAGGACTCTTATGAACAGTATCAGGCAAATGTTATGGGGAATTGTGGAAAGGCAGGTAGACTTGGAGACAGAGGACCTGGGTTCAGATTCTAATTCTGTTACTTTCTACCTGGGTCATCTCAGATAAGTGGCTGTTCCTTTTTCTAGGCTTCATTTTCTTCTTCTTGAAAACAATGTCATTGGGCCAGATTATCTCTTCCCAGTCCTCAATCTTATAAAATCCACATTGATAGGTGAGAAAACTGGGCCTCAAAGACTATTTTTGACTTCCCTTGTTTCACACAGCTACTAAGGACTGGAGCCAGAATACAGTGAGGTCAGTGATTTCTCCACTTTCTTATAAAGGGGTTGTTTAATAATTGTGCATTGTTAATTGTTTAACTTAGATCCAAATGTAACTCCTCTGTGTTCTGTCATGATAAGAGCCCATATTCTTCCCATCCATATTATCAAGGATCCTATTGACTTGGATCAAGGACTGGGAGAATGGCTCCACAAAGCTCTCTAGAACCCCAAAGATTTCCCTTCATCACTCAGCTAATGATTACTCATATAAAAATATACCAGAGTTTAATTTATTTTTTCATTCTCCAGATGTAAGAAAATTTTAATAATACAGAATGAACTTAAATACATGTGGTACAGATACCATCACTACCATTCACCACCACCCCCAAACGGTTTTCATTTAGAGCATAAATGATGAATACAAAAGGTAAGAAGATGAATATTGCTCATATATTTTGAGTCACTAGAACAATTTACTTCATTTTATTTTTTAAAAGTCAAAATAGCTGTCATTCAAAGTTGATCATCATACAATATTGCTCTTACTAGGCACAATGTTCTCTTAGTTCTGCTTATTTCACTTTGAATCAATTTATACAAATCTTTTTTTTTTTTTGCTTTTTGGAGAGCAATTGGGGTTAAGTGACTTGCCCAAGGTCACATGGCGAGTTTTTGTGTTGTGTCTGAGGCTTGATCCAAACCCAGGTCCTCCTGACTCCAGGGCCAGTGCTCTATTCACTGCGCCACCTGGCCTCCCCAATCATATAAATCTTAACAAAGTTTTTCTGAAACCATCTTATTATTTCTTATGACACAATAGTATTCCCTCTCAATCAAATATCACAACTTTTTTCCACTTTCCTGTTTTCCTTCTAATTTTGGCTGCATTGGTGTTGTTTGAGCAAAACTTTTATTTTCTTTTTATTTAATGTAATGAAAATTATCCATTTTACATCTTGTAATGCTCTCTTTGTTTGGTCTTAAATTCTTCCCTTGTTCATAGATCTGAAAGGCAAAATTTGCCATGATCTCCTAATTGGCTTATGATTATCACCTTTTGTTTCTAAATCATGTGCCCATCTTAACATTTTCTTGGTATATGGCATGACATGCTGCTCTATATCTAATTTCTGCCGAACTGCTTTCCAGTTTTTCCATCCTTTTGTTTGTAAAATAGTGAGTTCTCATCCCAAAAGCTTGGCCCTTTGGGTCGTATCAAACTCTAGATTGCTGTGGTAATTTGCTACTGGGTATTGTATTTCCAATCCATTCCACTGATCCACCACTCTATTTCCTTTTTTTTTTTTGCATGATATCTTCTTTTTTCCTTTTCTTTCTTTTCTTTCTTATTTCTTTTATTAATTTGTTTGTTTACTTTTAGTTTACAAGTTTCAATTTCACAATTCCTTGAGTTTACAATTTTGACCCCCTCCTTCCTTCCCCTCTCCCCCATGGTGGCATACAATCAAGTATAGGATCTGCAAATACTTTCACATTAGGCATTAGTCAGGTTATACAGACAGATTGTATCAGATGGAATGAACAATGGGAAAGAGGAATTTCTTAAACAGTACTAGATTGTTTTCATGATTACCACTTTGTAATATAGTGAGAGATCCAGTGACTAGGTCACATTCCTACACATTAAAAAAAAATTAATTCCCTTGATATCCTCGACCTTTTGGTCTTCCAAACAAATTTCATTATTTTTTTCTAGCACTGTAATATTTTTTCTTGTATTTTGATTGTTATGGCACTGAGTAAATTAATTTAGATAAAATTGTTTTTTTCATTATATTGACCCTGTGTATCCACGAGAAATTAATATTTCTCCATTTTTTTTCGTTCTAACTTTCTGAAAAAAATTGTTTTGTAATTGTGTTCATATAGATCCTGGTTTTGTCATGACATATAGATGCTCAAGTATTTCATATTGTCTACAGTTATTTTAAATTGAATTTCTCTTTTTATGTCTTGCTAGTGGACTTTGGTAACATATCAAAATGCTGATGATTTAGGTGGATTTATTTTATATTCTACAATTTTACTGAAGTTGTTTATTGTTTCAACTAGTTTTTTTAATTGTCTTTAAGATTCTCTAAGTATATCATCATATCATTTGTAAAGAGTAATATTTTTTCCTCATTGCCTATTCTAATTCATTTTCTTTCTTTTTCTTCTCTTAATACTTTAGCTAGTATTGTTAGTAAAATACTGAATAATAATGATGATGATGGACAGCCTTGCTTCATCCCTGATCTTATTGGGAAGACTTCAAGCTTATCCTGATAACGAATTATTCTTGCTGATGGTTTTAGATAGATACTACTTATCATTTTAAGGAAAGCTCCATTCATTGCTTTGCTGTTTTTAATAGGAATGAGTTTTTCATTTTGTCAAAAGCTTTTTTCTATATCTATTGAGATAATCATTTTTTTTGTTGTTTTAATTATTGATATGGTGAATTACGCTTACAGTTTTCCTAAATTTGAACAAGTCCTACATTCCTGGCATAAATATCACCTGGTCATGGTATATGATCTTTGTGATATATTGTTTTAATCTCTTGCTAGTATTTTATTTAAAATTTTTGCATCATTTCATTAGGGAACTTGGCCTATAGTTTCCTTTCTCTGTTTTTGTTCTTTCTGGTTGAGGCATCAGCACCATAGTTATGTCATAAAATGAATTTGGGAGGATTCTTTCTTTGTCTATTTTTTTCTAAATTGCTTATGTAATATTGGAATTAATTATTCGTTAAATCTTTGGTAGAATTCATTTGTGAATCCATTTAGATCTGGCGATTCTTTTCTGAGAAAGCTTATTTGTGGCTTGTTTGATTTCTTTTTTTTTCTCCTAAGATAGGGCTATTTAAACATTCCTTTCTTCTGTTAATCTGGGCTATACAAACACACACACATAACCAAAACACACACACATATGTACATACTGACCCATTTCACTTAGATTGTTACATTTACTGGCATATAATTGGGCATATTAGCTCCTAATAATTGCCTTAATTTCATCTTCATTGGTGCTACATTCACTCTTTTCACTTTTAGTACTGGTAATTTGGTTTTCTTCTTTCTTTAAAAAAACATCAAATTAACCAATGGTTTATTGAATTTTTTTATAAAAATAGGTTCTACTTTCATTTATTAGTTCAATGGTTTGCTTAATTTCATTATTAATCTCTCCTTTGATTTATAGGATTTCTAGTTTGGGGTTTAATCGGGGATTTTAAATTTATTATATTTCTACTTTATTTGTTTGTTTTTAAATTCATGTCCAATTCCTCGCTCTGCTCTTTCTCCCTTTTATTGATGTAAGCTTTTAGAGATATAAATATTCCTCTAAGTATTGCTTTGGCTGCATCCCATAAATCTTGGTATATTGGCTCATTGTTGTCATTCTCTTTAATGAACTTATTGATTGTTTCTAAGATGTGTTCTTTTACCCACCCATTCTTTAGGGTTTTATTATCTACTTTCCAATTAATTTGAATATATGTTTCCATGCTTTTTTATTGAATATAATTTCATTTCATTATGGTCTAAAAAGGATACATTTAATATTTCTATTTTTCTCCATTTGGTTGTGAGGTTTTTATGCCTTAAAAGATGGTGGCTGTTCTTGTTGTCTTTTGTTTGCTTGTTTGTTTGCTTTTTGTGAAGGTATCATATGCAGCTTAGAAAAAAGGTATATTCCTTCCTATTGCTATTCAATTTTCTACAAAGGTCTATCACATCTAACATTTTTAAGATTCTATTCATGTCCTTGACTTTTTTCTTTTATATTTTATGGTTCAATTTATCTAATTCTGAGAAGGGAAAGTTGAAATTCCAGCTATTAATTTCTTCCTGTAATTCATTTAACTTTTCCTTTAAGATTTTGGATGCTGTACCATCTGGTTCATATGCATTTCATTTTTAAGTTGTTATTTATTTTAACATTTTTTCTTTTTAAATTTTGAATTCTAGATTTTCTCCATCCCTTCCACTGAAAAGGCAAAGAATATATCAACTATGCATATGAACTTGTACAAAGTATAACTTCATATTAGACATGACAAAACAAAGCAAGAAAATTATATTACAGGTTTCACTCAAAATCAATTGTCTCTCTGGAAGTGAATAGCACTTTTTTTTTCATTATGAGATCTTTGATATTGTTTTGGCTCATCAATATTGATCATAGTGCCCAAGTCTTTCACAGTTGATCATCATTACTGGGCACAATGATCTCCCAGTTCCTTTCACTTCACTTTCCATCAGATCATAGGGTTTTTGCCATGGCTTTATAAAACCACCCCTTCATCATTTCTTATATCACGATAATTTGTCTTCACAATCAAATATCACACAATGTTCAGCCATTCCCTAATTCATAAACATCCTTTTGATTACCAATTCTTTGACACCATAAAAAGAATTGCTATAAATATTATCATCCATATACTTAGGTTTCCTTTTTATTTGATCATTTTAGGGTATATAACCTGGTACTGTTATTACTGGATCAAAGGGTATATACAATTTTAAAGGCCCTTTGGGCATCATTCCAGATTGATCTCTGGAGTAGTTGGACCAGTTCACTACTTTGCTAACAATTCATTAATATACCTATTTTCCTCTCACCTCCTCCAGCATTTGTCATTTCTTATAGGCTTGAAGTAGTACTTCAAAGTTGCTTTAATTTACCTTTTTCTAATAAATAATGATTTAAAATGTGTTGGATTTTTAGATACAATTATCGATGGCTTTGACTTCTTTTTCTGAAAACATCCTGTTTATGTCATTTGACCATTTATAAATTGTGAATTGGCTCTTATTTTTATAAATTGAACTCAATTCTATACTCAGTATATGTTTAAGAAATGTTTCACCCTGACCTTCTGTTGGCTCTGCCACTCCAGAATTTCATTTGAAGCACTAATTTAAAGTTGTTTGGAGAAGATCATTAGGAGAATTCAGGTAAGTTCCTACCTCTCTTCTGCCATCTTGGTTGCAGCAATGAAGCCTCCTTAATGATTGCTCATAATTAAATAGGTGAAATTTTGAACACATTAAAGAATTAAACATCAAGATACCCCCTTTATTCCTACAGAGTGCCAAAAAGAACCTTAAAGGTCACCTAGACCAAGCTTCTTCCCCATGCAGGAGTATACTCCAGAATCCTGGCATCTAAAGCCCCTTCTTGTTCCTACCAGATAGTTCTTCTGAGTATTACTATCCACATTTTGAGAATGATGAAATTGAATTCACAAAAGGTCATTGACTTTTCCAAGTTTCCATAGTTCATCCTTGGCCAGGTCCATGTTTTTACATGTTTTTATTCAGCCTCTGAGCTCCTTGTTCTTTCCACAACACCAAAGACAGGTATTTGGTGACCTTATACGCACTCCAACCTACCATGTTTTTTCTTCTCCATGAAAAAATTTCCCATTTCCTTTAACCATTCCTAGTATGATACGGTCATGGTATCCTCATTGCCCATTGTCCGTGCACTGGGCATAGCACACTCATACTAAAAGCTGTATTATTCACCACAGTCACTGACACACAGACCTTTCTTTCCAGAGAAAATAATAGAATATGATGAAATGTATTTGCAAAGTGGATGATTTTGAAGGATAATATTCCAGACCAGTAATTCCACAGAGTTGTGCTTTAAATCAGATCTCAGGAGTAAGGCTTTGTTCATATTTTCAATCAAGCAAGAAGGCTTTGATAATGGGCATACCATTATTGTGTGTTCCACACCTATAACCGACATCAGGGATCCTGAGGATTCATTGTCTACACTACTGAGTTGGACAAAGGTGACTGTGTTTCCTGAGGACCTGAGTTTCCAGACCCCACAATTTGTTGGCTTATTCTCACTGCTCACAATCACCAAAGCTGTTCATTTTGATTCTGGGCACTGTTGTCATGATAAAAGAAGCCAACTACTAATCTAGGGACCCCTGCTTCTCAAAATAACCTGGAGAACAGACACCATACACCCCTTACCTCTTTGCTCCAAATGAAGGGAAGAATTACATAGAGGGAGAACCTCCCACAGGCAAGCAGATGGTGGGGGCAGGGGGTGGAATTGTTCCAGAGATGCATGGTGCATCACAGCGCAGGGCTGGAGAAAAGAAAGTTAAGGGAGAAAGAAGCATTGTGAAGAAGCAAGGGGCTCTCCTGGGTCTCGATGCCATAAATGTTCACGTGACTCTATCAGCCATCCAGTAGTCCCAGTGGCTGACCAGGCAGAATGCTGGAGCGTTCAAGTGTGACCCTGCTCATCCTGACTGTACAAGCCACTTATCCTCTCAGTGTTACCAGGCACCTCCTGAATACTAACATTGAGGAAAGAGTAGGTGCCAATCTTCATTGGAGGAGGGAGTTTCCTTACCAGAAGCTCCACATGCCAGTGAAACATTAGGTCTGCTCCATTTTTCTCCTCCTTCACCCAAATGTGCTAGGCACTTGGTATGGGCTCTTTCTTGTTCTTCATACCCAGGTCTCTATGCATTAGCTCTTTACTGGTCCAGAATGAGTTTTCCCTGTCAAATCCATCCTCTAGTGTGTGTTTTCAATGTGGCTAGTTGCCAAGGAGTGATTGGTCATGTGAAACTAACCATTGATTTGTGAGATCTCTGAATGTTCTTTCTCCTTGGTTAGAGCCGGTATCCAACTTTGATGAAATAAGGAGCTTTCCATGGACAGAGAGATTCAGTAATGCTCCAGAAACTGATAGAGTGAAACAAATAAATTGGATCATCCATTTAGTCCTGGAGAGGATTTTATAGGGCCCCTAGTAGCCCCATCATTTTTAAAGGAGAAAATGCAGGAGCCCAGAGAGAAAGAGACTCTTCCAGATTCACACAAGTAACAAATGATAGTGCTGGCTTTTGAACCAAGTCCTCGGACTCCAAACCCTACACTTTTCTGCCAAATCACCTGTGCATCTCTTAAGGATATTGTGGTGCTTCATATCCATTCAAATATTATTACAACAAACAATTCAATGAAATGTTGCCTTCAAACCTCTCTTTTAGAGACACTCCTACCACCTCTCACAGTTGTGTTTCAAGATCTTTGTCTAAAGAACAAAGATTATGTACTTGAGTTTGTTTTCATTCTCCAACATGTTTCTTTGCATATATTTCTTTCATATTTTAAAATTATTTCTCTTAGCTACTTGCTAAGAGAGGCCAGCAATCTGCTTCCCATCTTCAGTATGGAGAACACATCAAGAAAGAAGTAAAGGTCAGGAAGTCTCTGGGTCTTGCCTTTTCTCCTCTTTCCAAGGGATTAGAGAAATTAGGTTGTCAAGAGTCATTCAAACAGTTGCTAATTTGCTTTGGCAGAGGAAATTTCCTTACTGGGAATTCCCTAGAAATGATTCCACTGATTTAGTTAAAAATAAAGCAAAACATTGTATCACTTTAAGTTTTGCAAAGTTCTTTCTCCCCCCCAAAAAAAATCCTTTGAGGTAGGTAGCACATGGGTATCATTTTCCAAATTTTACAAATAAGGAAACTAAAACCTAGAAAAGAACAATGACTTTTCTGCAGACAGAAGGAAGAGAAGTATCAATGATGGAACTGCATGAATGCCTTTTTTTGGTTGCAAGGCAATCAGGGTTAAGTGACTTGCCAGGGGTCATACAGGTAGTAAGTGTTAAGCCCTCCCCAAGAGGGATCTGGAAATGCTACATGAGTGAGACTCCTCAATTGGTCTTTGAAAGGAAAGTCATTTAAAATATAGATATGGAGCATAGTGGAATTTGCTCCAGGAACAGGGACAGTGTACACAAAGGTAGTGAGTTGGCGGAGGACAGAACCAGAAAGGGGAACAAGTAGTTAGGCTGAGGTGGAGTAAAGTGTACCAGAAGTATCTTATTTAGCTTTAGATCTGGAAGGGACCCATGAGGTCATGTGATTTTCCTAATTGCAAGCCAGCACTCTATACGCTATGGTGTCACCTAACTCCACTTTGCCCCATAAGCCTGGCTTAAGGACTTTGTTCAAATGCCACCACCTCCATGGAGCCATCCATGATGCTGTACTCACACTGAGACTCTATGGACTTGTTCTTGTCAGCGTTGAAATTATGTGTGTATGTGTCACAGTTCTTGAATAAATGAATGAATGGCCATTGGGTTGTACTGCTGGCTTATATAAAATCTGTGGTTATTAAGACTCTCGGATCTTTATCACATAGACGCCTCTCCCACCCCGTATTTGTGCAATTGGTTTCTTGACTCCTAGGATGGGAGTTTACATTTAATGTTATTTTTGTTTTAAATGACTACCTGTAAGTTGCCTCTCCTCTTCGATGGAGCATCCCCTCTGCTAAATGCCTACTAGGCTCATTTCCATCACAAAGAAGAAAGAATGAGGCCCTGCCTCAACTATCCCCAGAGCCAGCCTTGTTGAAAGAGAGCAGGTGCAGCACTGGGCTTCTTGGAATTAAACCTGACATTAGCAAGATGTTCCTTCGACGTTAATGACAAAGGCAGGCAGCTGAACCCAGTGATCATTAGCGCTGACTTCTCTGGAGCTCAGTAAAAATATCTTAGGCTCACAAAAATAACCGAGCTAGGGAGTTACGCCTAGGAATGAAAAATGCGTTGGCTAGTATAGAGTCTTCCCTGGAAGGGGTTGAGGAGCATATCTCTCTGCTCGATGGCCCATGTGGAAATAGGAAACATACTCACAGCACTCTAGGATCAGGATGAAATATTTACTCATGGTGGTATTAACAGCCATATCAAGTGGATTAACTGGCAGGGACTTCACCATGGCAGATGGTCTATTGCCCAAATTGCACAGGAGCCCAGTTGATTCATCCTAATCAGGCATTTTGAGTTTTCATGAATGTAATTTACTGCTTTTACCAGTTCAGTTTGAAGCTCTTATTTTTCCTGTTGACATCTTGTCCCAAGAATAATCCAATTATTGAGATGTTCATGTTCATTGAAATGATAGTCGATCATCAGGAAGCATGCAAAATTGTGAGTATATCCCATCCCAGTTCAAATGGTCTTGGGAAAGGATTGAGTCTATGAGAGGCCAAGAATTTTGATCAATATCTGGATTTGAGGTGGTGCCACAGAGTAACCCGCAACACAATGGCGGATCTGCTCACAAGAAGTTGATACTCTCCTTTATGTACAGATGAGAAGATGTTATGGGTGCCTGGGAAATATAGATTGTGTGCTAACTGTTAACTGAGCAGCAATGTGGCATAGGTGCCCATGTCTACTGAGACCCAAATAAACCAGAAAGAGTTCTGATTATCAGCAGTTCCTAGATAGACTGTGGTCGTGACAAATGTGCCCCACCATATTGTCTAATCTAGAGAAATGGCAGTGAATGCAATGGAAGCTGAAGGGCAAACTTAAGCAAAGTCCTAACCTTCCAAAACAAAACTTCCAAGTCCTCTCTGTTCTTTCCCTATGATGTATGAGAGCATCATCTCATCTGTCCTCTCCTCAGCTAACATCCTAGGTGCATCCCTACAAAACTGCCCATATGTGAACCCAACCCCAATGGCCAGGGACAATGTGGTATGGTGAATATTTTACTGGACTTGGAGTGAGGAAAGTTTGAATCCTTCCTTAGCTACTTACTATCTATGTGATCTTAACAAGTCATTTAAACTATCTGGGTTGCAATTTCTTCA
>NW_027186310.1:2740524-2753152 GCF_028583685.1 Petaurus breviceps papuanus
ACTGGAGTCTCCTAGTGACATCATTGGGCTACTTCGTTTCCTCACTAGTTTCTGCTGGATCCACTGTTTCTGCTGTTCTCAGGGACATTTCTGGCTAGTGCTCTATTGATTTCATGGTCTTTTTCTTAAAGAGAAGCCTTAACCTCAAATCACTCTGGCTCTCCATAATTGGCTAATAATTGGTTCCAGGCTAAACCCTACTTGGTCTTTCTTTGGGCCCAAATTGGCTTAGAATGAATGTAAATAGCAATCATTTCTAGTTTGGCCAAAAACCCTGAGGGTCTTCCCCTCCCAGACCAATTTTTTTAAAGAGGCCATTCTTTGCCTCATTTCTTATTGATCCTCAATCACTGAAAAGTCCTTGCCTTAGTCAAACTGAGACCCATTAAAGACCTTAGCTAAAATGGCCAAAGTCCCTTACTCCATCCAGAGGCACGTCCTGATGTGTATATGGCCACTGGATCCAGATGACTCTGGAGGGGCAAGTGAGGCTGGTGACTTTGCAGTGTGCTCCCTCACTTAAATCCAATTCATGTGCAAACTTTAGCATCACTCCCATGATGTCATGGTCCTCTTCAAGAACAAAAGACAAACAGCAAAACCAGGATGGCCCTAGGATGACCCAGGATGGGCATGTGCTTATAGAACTTCTCAAATTCTGAAGGAAAGACAAAGAGTGTGATGCTAGGTGAGTCAGTCAAGTAGTATTGACTAAGGACTTACTATCTGCCGGGCTCTGTGTTAAGTACTGTAGGTATGAAGAAAGGCAAGAACAGAAAGTCTTTACTCTCAAGGAGCTCCCAGTCTGAGGAGGAAGAAAACTTGCAAAACAGTATGGAGAGTCAAGATCCACATAGGATAATTGTGGGTGGTCTTAGCAGGGGAAGGCACTAAGGTTAAGGACGGGGAAAAGCTTCCTGCAGAAGGTGAGACCCTACATGAGACTTTAAGGAAGTCAGGGAAGTTGGGAAGATGAAATGAGGAGAGAGAGAAGTCCGAGCATTTGGGAATAACCAATGAGAATACTTCAACTTGAGACATAGAGTGTTCTTTGTAAGGAACAAAGAGGTCCATGTCAGTCATTTCTCAGCAACTGGCCAACAGCTGAAGCCTTGTCCAACACCCAAGGGGGTGGGGGGTTGGGCAGATTTTGAATCACTGCCCTCCCTCAGGCACAATTTCTATATGTACCATGCAGAAGTATCAACTGCCATTTTAAGTCTTTGTTCTAGGTCTTTGAATTTATCATGCATATGTAACTTACAGGTTTATTTTACTTTGAGCTATACTATGTTTAAATAAAGTCCTAATGTTTGAACAATATATTCCAAATATCATATACCCAGGGAACAGCATGATATGGCTGTGACTTCTGTATTCATGACACTAGGCCTCTGTTAATGCACCCATTGACTGAACCAGTTTTTCAAAGCATGTTATCACACTCTTGAGTAAAGGTAAATTTGCAGTCCACTTAAATCACCACATCTTTTTGAGATAATCTATATAGCTGTCCCTCTCTGATGTTATACTCATGAAGTTGATTTATTGAATACAAGGGTAAGAATTTATGTGTATCCTTGATAAATTTAATCTGATTAGATTTGGCCAAAATCCTACCTTACCTGAATCCAATTAACCCTATAATTACCCACTTTTTTGTCCATTTCTACCACATGGACCAAGCAACAATGGTGAATGTTATCCATTTCTGACACAAATGAGCTGTGTCCCCTTCAAGAAAAGGTAGAGTTGAGTAAAACTTCTGCATAGTTGGGGTTCTGGTGGATTGGGTGGGGTAGGCCTGGATTTGGATACATTTGAAAATATTCAGTGATAAACAGCTCAGAGCCAGGTAGATAAGAAGAAAAATTTGGTCAATCTCACATCTGTTTCCTTGACCTCTGTGATATATCAATTTTATGGATCTTTGATTAATCTCAAAGAGATTTTCCATGTTATGAAAGTCTACATTCTATGTGCTGTTGTCCATCTCTGATTTGACCTGCTTTTACCTACATTCAAAGAACCCTGCCTTATTAGCTTTAATGCTCTATTTCCAGATTCTAAGTTTTCTGCTAGTTTGGCTCATCTGTGACCTACATTCTAGAATATCTCTCATGTCTGAAATTCTTGGTTCCAAGGTCCTTATCAATAGCTAAGATGTTCTATAAGTTAATTGTTCAAAAATTTAATTACATTTCAATGACTTTTATATATACAACTGGAGAGGGATGGAAATTTCAAGCAAGTAGCTTCCATCAGGGCCTTTTTCATCATGGCTCTTCTCCTCTATATGCTTATAAACTGACACCCATTCACATTTTAACGTTCTCTAATTAGGATAGAGTATGAGTTTCACAAAAAGGTCTCTATCTGGACTATAGTTATGTATTGGTTGATCCAGTCCACAAAGTTTTGTTGACTTTTTAAATTAATATATTAATTCTAGGAACCCAGAATCACAGAATTTGATTTGGAAGTGACCTTAGTGGCTTTCTAATGAAAACCATGGGTAAAAGCACGGCACCACACACATACTTTAAAATTCCAGAGAAATACTTTTCCAGCTTCTGCTTAAAGACCTCTAAAGAAGACAAAGCCACCATCTCCCAAGATAGCCCATTTCAATTTGGGCAGCTTAACTTGTCTTCTGATATCTAACCTTGACATTTCTTTGTGATTTCTACCCATTTCTGCTATCTGTAATGAAACCTATTCAATACCCTTCACAGAGCATCCCTTCAAATACCCAAACCCATCTAGCTCTCATGTCCCCTTGTCTCCAGGCTCAACATGTCCAGATCCCTTCCCAAATTCTCCTAGGTCCTGACTGGAGGTCTTCATCATTACAATTACCCTCCATAGCCGGCACTTAATAAGTGTTTATTGAATTAATGAATGAGTGAATATCATATTTTTTTGATCAGAATTCCTTTGTCTTGAGGCAAACTTTTTCTTTGTCTTTCTTCAGTAGAAGGCATTTTCTTCATTATCATTAATTTTCAAGGATCTTTTCTCCTCAATCAATTTCTCCTCCGCCATCCTCTCTCTACCAGGATATTTTGCCTTCAAATGGGAAATATTCTGATATATACAATAATAATAATAATAATAATAATGATAATAGACATTTATATTGGGCTTTGAAATTTAAAATTACTTTACATGTTTTATCCTGTTTAAGCCTTAGTACAACTCTATGAAATAAGGAGTACAGGCATGCTGTGGAAGAGAAAACAGAGGCTTAGTGAGATTTGCCAAGGGCCCCCTGCCATTGATTATCAGAGGTAGAATCTGAACTCTGGTCTTTCCCCTAGTTCACAAAACCTCTTCAGTAAGCAGGCAGGAGAAGTAAGCAGGAAGACAGGGAGAGAACAGAACTCCCAGCTTCCCTGGATCCACTGGTTGGGAAGCCATTAGGCATGTCCATCTCCTTCACTCACTTTTTAATTTTTTTATCTTTTTTAAATTATATTTTAGTTTACATCATTCATTTTCACAAAATTTTGAGTAACAAATTTTCTCCCCATTTTCCCCTACCCACCACCCCAAAATAGCAATCCCACTGAATATCCCTTCCCCAAATCTGCTCTCTTCCATTCCCCATTCCCCCTCCGACTTTCCAGTAGGGCATGATGGATCTCTATGCCCCTTTGACTGTATATCTTATTTCCCAGTTACATGTAAAATAATAATAATATATTTTAAACATTTGAGTTTAAACCTTTGAATTCCAGAATCTTTCCCTACCTCTCTCTTCACCCACCCTTACTGGGAAGATAAGCAATTCAATATAGGTTGTACATGTGTAGCTATGCAAAACATTTCCATAGTGGATATATTGTAAAAGACTGACTATATTCCCCTACATCCCATCCCACCAACCACTTGTTCTATTCTCTACTTTGATCCTGTCCCTTTTCAAAAGTGGGTGCTTCCAACTTCCCTCCCCTCCCCCAGCCAGCCCTGACTTCCATTATTCCCCCCTCTCATCCCCTTCCCCCCCTACTCTCCAGTAGGATGAGATATCCTATTGAGTGCATATGTCATTCCCTCCCTAAGCCAAATTCAATGAGAATAAGGTTGACTCATTCCCTTTTGTCTTCCTGTTCTTCCCCTCCAAAGTAGCAGCTTTCCCTTGCTTCTTCTATATGAGATAGTTTATCCCATTCTGTCTCTCCCCATCTCCTCTCATTATATTCCTCTCTCACCTCCTAATAACACCTTTTAAGTATCATCCCTTCCTATTCAATTGGTTCTGTGCCCTCTGTCTATGTATACCTGCACACATATATACACACATTCACATATGTATTCATCTACCCATATAACCTCCTATATAGACATATATATGTATGTATGTATACACACACATATCTATTCCCTTCAACTATTCTCATACTGAGAAAAGTTTCATAAATTAAACAATTATTGTTTTTCCATGTAGGAATGTTAATAGTTCAACTTTGATAAGTTCCTTATGATTTCTTTTCCCTGTTTACCTTCTCATGCTTCTCTTGCTTCTTGTATCTGAATGTCAAATTTTCTATTCAACTCTGGTTTTTTTTATCAAGAATGCTTGAAACAGGGGCGGCCAGGTAGCACAGAGAGTAAGAGCACCGGCTCCAGTGTTGGGACGACCTGGAGATCGAATCCTGGGCTCAGGCGCTCAGCACCACACCCAGAAATAACTGGCCGTGTAACCTTGAGCAAGTTAGTTAACCCTGATTGCTTAGGGGCGGCCAGGTAGTACAGCGAGTAAGAACACTGGCTCCAGCGTTGAGAAGACCTGGAGATCGAATCCCAGGCTCAGACACTTGGCACCCACCCAGAAACACCTGGCTGTGTAACCTTAAGCAAGTTACTTAACCCCGATTGCTTTAAAAAAAAAAAAAAGAATGCTTGAAAGTCCTCTGTTCCACTGAATGACCATATTTTCCCCTGCAACATGACACTCCGTCTTGCTGTTTCCTTCACTCACTCTTTCTGGCTCTCCCCCTGTTGTGGCTCCTCAGCCTCATTCACCCCCTCAGGACAACGCCTCCTCTCTGCTCAATTCCTCTGCCTTGTTGGCTTGGCCTCCTGTCTCAGACATGCCTTTTCTGGTTTCCTTCTCAGCTTACAGTTTGCTGGGTTTTCAATCATCATCTTTAACAAGGGATCATTTGAATTAATTAGTTAAATGTGACTAGAGGGCACGGCCCCTCTTCTCCTTCTAAACTTTGGCCAAATTCTGACAATATTCCAACCAAAACATGGGCTCACCACTCCTCCTACTAACAATGACACCACAGACACCTATGAAGTACCTTTGTAAAGTCTTTACCTACCTGTCTGTTGAGAGCCTCTCAGCAGGCTTGGGAGGGACATGCCACATGTCCTCTCACTCTGATGTCACATCTGAGCTAATTGGAGGTCAGAGAACTTAGCAACTTTTTAATAGTCACACATTCAGAGAAGGCTTGGGTGTGTGGGGGGGGAGATCCATTTTGGCTATTGGGCCTCAGACAAAGTTTGATGGAAGAAGTAGCATTTTAGTTGGAAAATTCAGAGAATGGGTATGATATCAGTGGTCTGAGGTTTGTCCTTTGTTTTTGAAGAGACTACTGACATGAAGGAGTGTTATATTAATTTGTTCAAGAATTGGATTTAAGTGAGGTGGAGTTGCATTAAGTCATCAGTTTCATCCACCCCTCCGGAGTCATCAGAGTCAAATGGCAAAACAAAAGTCAAAAGGACTGGTCGTGGTCAAGGATGCAGTGTTGTCTTGGATGTGTGACCAAGTTCTAAGGGCTCCACAGTGCCTTACTCAGCTGTCTTCATGGTTTTAGTACAAATTGTTCTCATCCCCCCATTCTTCTTGGAGTGGACTTTCCCTTATCTCACTGATATTGGCTACGCTCAACCTGGTTTAACCCATCTGTTGAGGTGGTTTTACTGGAAGTGTAGCTGCTGCCCATACTCCAGCTTCTTGGAGCCACAGGTGAGAGTTGGGTGAATCAGGTGGACACCAGAGGTGAATGAGCAGCCCTCACCCAGATGTGTTAGTGTGCCCTGAACACCCCATACACTTCTGTTAGTAGGTAGAAATAGCAGAAAGAAGAATGGGCATCATTCCAGGTCACAGAGAATGGTGGGAGCACAGGAGCAGTGTGGCCCCTTCTCAGATGGCTATGTCATCTGGTGGGGAGTTTTTGAGAGCAACTAATACCAATAATTCCATTTATCTAAAGAGCTCTAAGATGTGAAAGGTCCTTTCTTTGTCCTAAAGACAACTAAAAAACTAGTTGAAGCAATAAACAACTTCTGTAAAGTTGTAGAATATAAAACTGTGAGCCAGGTAGCACAAAGAGATCAGCAAACCACAGCTCAGAGAGGGGCAGGACCCTGCTCATGGACACACAAGTCAACATTAGCATCTGGATCGTCGCCTCCATTTTATGACACCCACAGCTGCAGCTCCTTCTTCTCCAATCCATGTGCTAAGACAGTAGAGGCAGGCTAGCTTTGGGGGGGGGGGGGGAGAAGAGGGAGCATGGGGGATCTTTGAATGATTTCTCACCCCTTTTGTTTCCTCTGTCATTTTTGCCACCCCAAGCCTTCCCAAAGACTCTTATTCACTGTTACCCCGTGGGCAGTCTTCCCAGGCAGGCCAGAGAAACCCAGCAGTGAGCTTCTGCCTTATTGACTGCAGGGAGCGAGCCAAGAAACAGAGTCAAAATGCACACTCCTTTGTGGGAAAACAAAATGTCAGGCTAAGCACATGAAACCTTTTGTCTCCCAGCTTTGCCAATCAAGGTATGTGAGAAAGGAAATCAAAGAAATTCAAGGAAAGTTCAAGCTTGCTCTCCACAGACAATGCGGAGGCCTGTGGCAAAAATAGCCTGGGATTGTTTGGCTGTTGCCGAAAATACACCTTCTGAATGTCTACGTCACAGCCAAAGAAACAGCAGAAACAGCCTGCAGTCAGGGACAAAATGAGCTCAATCCTGAATGGGGGCCCTGAAGAGGTGAGTGGCATCTGCATCATTGACTGGCTTCAGGTAATAAGCTGCACCTTCCCTCAAGCCAGGAGGAGCCAGAGGCAAGAATAAAGGGTTTTCAGCTCTCCAAACCCTGACTTTTCTGGCAGGATCCCTGGTTTGGTCAATACGAAGCCCAGTGCTGGGCCCTGGGATCAATGCTGATGGGAGCATGGAAGATAATAATGGAGAGTTAAGACACCACAACATGCCATACAGAATGCTCCTGAGGAACTCAAAGCATTGGTCAACTGCCAAGGCGGGGGAGCACGAAAGCTGACACTTGGGGCTCAAGAAATCCCTTCCCCAAATCCAAGAGAAGGAGACTTGGTGAGGCAGCAGCTTGGGTGTGGAAAGTGTGGTTTCAGGGAAGTGCCAGTCTGACAGAAGCTGGTTGAGCTACAGGGCAGCTGATTCTATAATCCCCCGAGGCTTGACTAAGCCCTTCCCACGTCCCAGGTGCCCTGCACAGTGCTGGGTTGCCCTCAATGAGCTTCCACTGGACTTTGAAAATGCAGCATGTACAGCAACAAGCAAAAGGAAGGTTAGAGGAAGAGGGCACCAGCAGGCATGGGGAGAGAGTGGGGACAGTTTCCTGGAGGGCATGGCAGTCAAGATGACCTTGAAGGAAGGTGAGAGTGTTGGGAGTCAGAGGAGAGGAAGAGTACATTGCCGAGGGGTGCAGAGTCCAGTCCTTCCTCTGGAGACCTGCCAGTGGAGGCCGGGCTGCAACGTCACACAGAGCTGGAGCAGAGGAGCTGATATCTGGGGTACTGAATGGACTGCGAGAACTCTGATGTTGCTGCTAGTGTATGTACACACACACATGCATTATTTCTATGACAAGAGCCCCCCACAAATCCTGCAGTCCTCCTTTCCACACCATATCAGAATCCCCTGGACACTCCGTTAGGAGAGAAGATCCCCATGAGGAAGAGGCCAGGACCATACCAACAAGGCAGCAAAGCTGTACTTTGGAGTCTCACAATGGGGTGAGTGGGGCACAGGAAGGAGCTCCTGGGAGCCCAGCAATTCTGTGGATGTGTGTACAGAGGGTGGGGTAGAAGAGAAATCAGAGGTGGGGAAAGACAAAGTGTGCAGGGTCCAGGCTAGGGGTGTGGAGTTGGGTGGTGGAGATTAGCTCCTGAGGACACAGTAAGTTTTCTGTGCTTCTGAAGGACTACAACTGTCATTGGCATCTTTTTAAAGTCTAGTGTCCTGCATAAAGCCCTATTGCACCACCCTAGCTATGTGTCTGCTTGGCAAGAATGGAGGAATTAATCCAAGGAAATAAGGTGGAAAAAGCCAGGATCCAAATATTTTCCCAGGCCACACAGTTGATAAAAGATTGAGGATAGATTGAATTTGTCTCCCAGACTCTAGACCCAGAGGTCTATTCACCAAGTCACCTAAGTCACCTGCAGGAAGAATGCAGGCCTTTCCATAGCGTCAGATAAAACTGCATAAAAGGCTAGGTACTAGCTGTGTAAGCTAAGATTGGTTTTGGAGACCTCATGAGCGTCAGTTTACCCATATGTAAAACAAGAAGACAACTTTCCCTGGGCTTTTGTGAGAATCACATGAAATCAAGCATCAAACATCCTCCAATTGTGAATCTCACTAGTGCTGATGATCATTCAGTGGGAAAGGCAGTGTGGGTTTCTCTATCACTTGTTGCACTATGAACACTAGAAAGAAGATGCATAGCCTGGGTTGGGACTCGGTCTTGCCCTAGGTGCTCTCCAAGGTCCTCTGTGACCATCAGATTCTAGGATTCTGCAATAGTGTCTTTCAGTAACCTCACTAACACCTTCTCCCAACTCGGGCACAAAGTTTTCCCTGGTTCTTTAAGGTTATGCTAACAAATTCTAACCCAGGAAAGTCCTTCCAAACCCTGGGGAAAGCCTTAGGAAGGCCCCCAGCAGACTATTTAGGGATTCCTAAAGGGAGACAGTGAAGTTCAGGGGAAAGAACACAGACTTGTGAGTCAGCTGACTTGGGGTCCAGTTTCCCTGGATGGCCAACATCTAGGTGTTCTGGAGAAGGCTTCTCCCCGATTCGGGGCGATCCTTAAGATGAAAGGGTTAGATTGACTGGATTTTCCAGTCCGTTCCAGATCTATGTCTCAGATCCAATGGATACCTTTGGGATAGACCCTTCCTCTTCCCAAGATAACCATCTAAAATGAAAGGATTGAACTCGATTCTATCTGAGGCCTCTTCCATCTCCAGAATTAGGGTGCCATGAGCATAGGCTAGGCATGGAGAGGACCAGAACCAAAAAGCTGGCCTCCTAGGAAGGACCTTTCATATTTTTGGTGCTTTAATTTTAATCACCAGAACTCATGATAACTCTCTATGAAGGACTGGAAGCTTTGGTGTCTCAGTTCATGGAGGAAAACCCTTATGGATGAAATCATGACTCTGGAATCACTGCAGCACCCTGCAGAAAAGAGGATCCATCCTACCATCTGCTTCTCAGTCCTGGAGCCCAAACATGATTTCAAACACACATTCTCATTCATTTCAGAATCCGCCCCTGTGACAAGAACACTCTAAGAACCTCAAGACTCTAGGTTCTAATCCCCCCCCACCACAAGTGTGTGTGTGAGTGTGTGTGAGTGTGAGTATGTGTGTGAGTGTGTGTGAATATGTGTGTGTGAGTGTGTGTGATTGTGAGTATGTGTGTGAGTGTGTGTATATGAGTGTGTTTGAGTGTGTATGTGTGAGTGTGAGTATGTGTGTATGAGTGTGTATGTGTGTGAGTGTGTGTATATGAGTTTGTGTGAGTGTGTATGTGTGTGAGTGTGTGTGTGTGTGTGTGTGTGTGTGTGTGTGTGTGTGTGTGTAAGGTACCTTGAAATCAGTCCCTCATCTGCTTGGCCTCCCTAGTGAAGATTAATCACAGGTTGGGCCTTCAATCGCCAAATTAACCAAATTAGAAGTGGAGACAATACCCCCGCCCAAGAGGAAAAGACAGACCCACTGCACCTGGGCAATAGGACATGGGTTAGAATTCCTAAAGACAGAAGGACAGAAAATCCTTGTGCACCCTCCTTCTTCCCCCACTCTCTTCTGTCCAGAGCTGTACCTGGGAAGTTTGAAGTTTGACAGTCATCAAAGTGCTTGCCCCCCCCCCCCCCCCCCCAAAGAGCCTCTTCAGAACCAGTTCCACTTACTTGGAGTGGGATTGGGAGAAAAGACTGATGGGAGAAAAAGGAGTCTGGGGAAACTGAGGGGTCTGCTGAGTGGGAGAGGGTGGGATGTGTCAACATCAAGGGGGAAATGCACAGCACATTTCTTATCTTAGACCATCTTTATTTCCCATTTATTTTGCTAGCTAGGGGCTAGGTGATGTCAGTTCCTTCTATGCCCTATGAGCTTTGGTGCCCTGGTTCAATGCTGTAGTCATCAGCTCTGTCACAGCTCTGCACTTCTTCTCCAGTCTCCCTGAAGGAGCAAATGTGAAGTAAGATTGCAAAGAAGGATGGGGGGAGGAGGGAAATGAAAAAGAAATCCACTGGAGAAGGCCAGGTGGAGGCACGGGGAGCGGCAGGAATTGGCTTCTGGCTACATTTCGGATAATGAACACTCTGCTCCTCTTGGACCCTCATTCTCCTCATAGATAACATTGGGATTATGGAAGCCTTCTCTCACCTAAAGCTGCTCATGTTGTGTCCCTTTCAGGGGTTCCGCTTTGTATTGTCTTGTATTTTTATCGTCACACACACACATCCATTTATAAACCCATGTCTATAAGCATGCATCTATGGATGCAGAGTGTCCCAGAAGATTTAGTGTAGTTTTAAGTCTTTCCTATTTAAAACTTAAATTATTATTAACCAAGTTTTAAAAGCTACTGAAGTTTAAAACCACTCCAAGGGTTTTGGGATATGAAACATACAAACATTTCTCTGTAGATGGTAGATGGATGGGTAGAGCATTTCTCAAGCATTGACTGCGCCCTAGGCACTCTACTAGCATGCAGATGTTTCTTTCCCCCAAGAAGGTTACATTCTAATGGATGAAGATACCATGGAAAGAGGTGTGCAAAAGAGGGAGGGGACAGAGGGGGCCCAGTAGGAGGCTTGGCAGTTCTACTCCAATACGTGATCCATACATATATGCCTTCCTATGCGTGAACATATAAACATGTGTGCACAGACACGCACATAAAGTCCTATGCACTGTATCCCCTGATATGATGAACTTCTTGAGCTCAAGGACCCTTTAATGCTCTGCCTCTCTACCCTCAAGGCCATGGCCATTGAAGATGCTTAATAGTCCTCACAACTGACTTGCTGAAACCCAAAAGAGCAGTCCTCAGGCAGCACAGTGTGACTGATGTTAAAAACGAGTCCCACTTCTCTGTGATTTGAAAAAATCTCTTCAGATTTGAAAAAAATTCCTTGCCTCACAATGTCCCTATCAGGTGGGCACTGTTCCATTGCATGGAGGAGAAAACTAAGGCTCAGATTTAACACGTAGAGCCATTTTCAATTGCATGTCTCTGAGTCTGGCCTAGCCTATTTGTACTTAGGAAGTCAGTTCACCAAGGGGCTTCCTTCCTCTGCCACTCACGACACCCGACTGTTTCTTAATATTCACCAGCCAACCAGCCATCATTTAAGCTCCTACTGGGCACCGGGCACTATTCTAGGTACTGGGGATATGAAGACAAAGGATGTGACCCTCCTCTCAAGGCGCTGTCATTCTAAAGGGGCAAAGTGTATGGAGAAGTGGATGCAGGATAAATATTTCAGTATCCCCCAGGAGAACATCAGAGTGTCTTTACAAGGAATAGAGAAAAAGTATTCCCTGCTCCCCCTTCCCTTGTGCAGAGAGCCAAGTCAG
Source organism: Petaurus breviceps papuanus (assembly GCF_028583685.1). Taxonomy (NCBI): domain Eukaryota; kingdom Metazoa; phylum Chordata; class Mammalia; order Diprotodontia; family Petauridae; genus Petaurus; species Petaurus breviceps. Next base: position 2,752,403 of record NW_027186310.1, read on the forward strand.
GCAGGGAGAGCCCAGAAGAGGTTCTATTGAATCAAGAATTTTTGCTTTAGGCATTTTTCTCTTTTAAAAGTATTCCAAGATTGTGCAAAGGACTCAAAAAACAGAACTCCAGGGAAGAGCTGCCTAACTGAGAGCCAAATGCACTTATGGGAGGGAGGAGAAAGGGTTCCAGCCACACTTGTTTAGATTGTTATTGTGTTCAGAGAAATTTGTAAAAATAGCTGTATTTTTCAGGGAAAAGTTGTATGTACTAAAAGGTACAGGTAAGAGAGAGGGAAGGAGAGAAAGAGGAGGAGAGAGAGCGGGGGGAGAGAGAGACAGACAGAGAGAGAAACACACACACAGAGATAGAGAGAGAGACAGAGACAGAGAAGGAGAGGGGGAGAGAGAAAAGGAGAGGGGGAGAGAGAGAAGACAGGGAAAGAGAGATGGGGGAGAGATAGAGACAGGGACAGAGAGAGGCAGAGAGAAAGAGAGAGAGAGAGACAGAGACAGACAGACAGAGAGACAGAGAGAGAGGAGAGACAGAGAGACAGAGAAAGAGGAGAGAGAGAGACAGAGAGACAGATAGAGAGAGAGAGACAGAGACAGAGAGACAGAGAGACAGAGAGAGACAGAGAGACAGAGAGAGACAGAGACAGAGAAGGAGAGGGGGAGAGAGAAAAGGAGAGGGGGAGAGAGAGAAGACAGGGAAAGAGAGAGATGGGGGAGAGATAGAGACAGGGACAGAGAGAGGCAGAGAGAGAGAGA
>NW_027186310.1:2753252-2755063 GCF_028583685.1 Petaurus breviceps papuanus
ACAGAGACAACCCCCTGCCTTCCAGTTTCTTGCATTCTGTCAGTAGACTCACCAGCAAAAATGTCTGTAGATACACATAAATAGAAGCTGGTCTTATGAGGAGACACACTGGGAGTGAGAGAAGTTGACTAGGAATCATTTTCACTTTGGAGAGAGGGTGCAAGCGATAGAAATTTTAACCTTAATTGAAACATAAAGTTGTTTGAAAGAAAATGTCTATTTATAGACTGGATAAGAGTAAAATTCAATTCATTCCAATACACATATTTTAAGCACCTACTGTGTGCAGGAATCAGTACAAGGACGCTAGAAAATCCAAAGGAGAAAGTCCTTCTGTTCTTGGAAGTTAATGGCCAATGGAGGACAAGATGTAAACACAAATAACACACCATAAGTATATTATTGGGGTGGCTAGGTGGCACAGTGAATAGAGCACTGGCCCTGGAGTCAGGAGGACCTGAGTTCAAATCTGGCCTCAGACACTTAACACAAAAACTAGCCATGTGACATTGGGCAAGTCACTTAACCCCAACTGCCCTCCAAAAACAAAAAAGCAAAAAAAAAAAGTATATTATTGTGGACAGGTAAAGGAAAATTTTTATTTAGTAGTACCTTGGAAATTCTCCCAGAAATCATCTAAAATTTGAGAATAGGATGTTTAAGGCTCACAATAAAAATGGAGATCGACAGGTAAGGCTGCAGGGGGGATGGAACTGGAGAGAGATATTTACTAAAGTCCATATGGCAGGTGCCAGCCTGACTCATTGTGAGTCGAGGAGCATTGGAGAAGCTCTGGCCTGTTTGTCTTAAGCCACAGGAAGTTATGTAGCCTCTGAGCTTCCATCTGCTTCCCCGACCCCTCCTCTGAAAGAAGCAAACTCCAAGTCCAGTCTGGTGCTGGCTGAATGCCAAGGGAGGCCAGTGTCAAATGCTGGCAGGTGGGGTGAAGGAGGGGCAGTCTGGACCTTTGTAAAGTGCTGTCCTGCTCCTTAGAGATTCCAATGGTTACCCACCTAGCTAGTGGCAAAGGCAGACTTGGAATCTTGCTTGTCCTGGCTCTCAGGTTGCTTCTCCAATTCAACCTTATAAAGAATCTCAGAATCACAAGAATTTAAGAATGAAGCCTCTAAGACATGCCATCCACACATACAAGCCAGCCTCTCCTGGGACACACTCAGGATCATCATTGGCCATCTGACCCTCCTTCAAGACCAGGTATGATAGTGGCATCTACAGTGATTGGTGAGTGGCTCTGGGAGCTTGGACTTACATCATGCTGAATTCCATCACTCACATCCTAACTATAGATTCTGCATACTTGGGCTGAGCAGAAACAAGCTCTTATCTCCTTTCCACAGACTAGCCCTTTAAATACTCAAAGACAGCAATCATGTGTGGATCCCATGAGGGATCATCTTGTCTGTTCTATCTCCTGATCTCCTGGAGGTGCTCTCACTGGCACTGGCTCTACCAAGATTTTGTGACTGATTTAAGTGAAAGAGAGAACAGTAGGATTGGCATCTTCCTTCTTCTGTATGTGATGCCACCCAGAATGCAGACTTAAAGCCAATTTTATTTTGGGGAATTGCCAAACAAATTTTATTTTGAAGTGTATGACAAGACTGCAGACTTATACTAAGTTTGAGGTCCACTAACACCCCCAGGTGTTCTTCGGATGACTTTCAACCTAACCAGACTACTCAAAACTTGAGCACCTACCTCACAGAAATGTGAGGATCAAATTAGGTAACATACATATAGTGCTTTGCAAAGCTTTACATTCTACATAAATATAACAGTAGTAGTAGTAG
>NW_027186310.1:2755073-2755753 GCF_028583685.1 Petaurus breviceps papuanus
GTAGTAGTAGTAGTAGTGGCAGTAGTTGTAGTAGTAGTAGTAGTAGTGGCAGTAGTTGTAGAGGTGGCGGTAGCAGCAGCAGCAGAGGCAGCAGCAGTGGGGTTGTAATACAGACTCTTCACTCTGGTTACTTGAAGAATTCTTTTCTTTCCTTATATTTTCCCTTCCCTTCCTTTCTCTTCTCTATAATGATGATGATACATTCTGTAGCACTTTTAATTTACAATTCACTTTCCTCACCATAATCCTTTGAAGAAAAGAGGACAATCATAAATGTCCCCATTTTATGGATGGGAAGACTAAAGCCCAGGAAAATGAAGTTTGTTCAGCTATCTAGCACTGGGTCCAAGATTAAATCCAGGGACTCTGGTTCCACAACCAGAATTTATCCCATTATGTTGTTACATTTTCACACAACCACCATAAAAATTCCATTTCTTTATGCTTCGTTTAAACTTCATTTATCACTTCAATTCACTCTTATCTCTTGTCTCTAAATTACTTTAGTATTTGTACTTTGGACACTACCCCCCTTACAAGTTGAGAACTTAACTATGGCTACACATATGATTATGAAGTTGTAAAAATGCATTTATTTGATTATGAGAGAGAGAGAGAGAGAGACAGAGAGACAGAGAGAGAGAGAGAGAGAGAGAGAGAGAGAGAGAGAGAGAGAGAGA
>NW_027186310.1:2755763-2773005 GCF_028583685.1 Petaurus breviceps papuanus
AGAGAGAGAGAGAGAGAGAGAGAGAGAGAGAGAGAGAGAGAGAGAGAGAGAGAGAGAGAGAGAGAGAGAGAGAGAGAGAGAGAGAGAGAGAGAGAGAGAGAGGGAGAGGGAGATCAGACATTTGCTTCCCCACATGTGCTGTTTCCTTCACAGTGTGCTCCTTGCGAGCCTCCTAGCACACACAGAAGTAGCATTACTCAAGACATTTGTAGTGTTTTCTTTGAAAGTTGGTTTCAGAGTCATTTGAAAATGGTGACCTCATTGAAGTATTTTCCCTCTCTGAGCTTCCTAAGTGTCTACAGATGGCTTCTTAAGGCTCCTTCCAGGGCTGGAGTTATAATCTTATGATTCTTCTATGGTGACATGATCTTTCAAATGGTATATTAGTTAAACAATCCATCCCACATTGTGACTCTCTGTAAAAACCCCAGGGACCAGCAAAATCCTAATCGCCTGGTAAGTACTCAAGGTAGATATACTGCATTTAAATATTCCATGCCAACTCCTGTTAAATTGGCTGTACCAGAATGTGTTTGGTGATGTCATAGGTGGCATTGCCCCAAGTTTCCCTGTGGTTCATTTTCTAAAATGCTCAGCCAGCTGAACAACAGAGACTTTTTTCTGAGAAAAAAAATGTATCAGCATCTACCCCAAAATGTCATTTTTCACTTCTAAGAATTCTCTAGCTCCTTCCTCTCTAAGCGGGCAGATTTGCCCCCACACTCTGCCTGTAGGGATTGCTCCCATTTCTTGTCAATTGTTAAGTGTTTTGTCTATGATGGATTTGCATTTGGCAAAACTTCAAAACAAAAGAGAAATAAAGCTGTGGAGACAGCAAACATTGGGAGTGATAGAGTTCTGCATCAGAGATGAAACTCCACATTCTACCTCCCACCCTTACTTCTGTAATTATGAAGTTACTGACAAGATGGTAATAAAAATGTAAATGCTATGTCAAGTTTCAAGGAATGGAGGGAGATAATCAGGAGTTTTCAATGCCAGAGACCTTATTCAATTAATTCCATTTGCTTGTGGTTAATTTTAATTTTAATTTATTCCCACTGTAGGCATCTAGCCCTTCAAAATATATTAAAGTTGCCATTAGAGTTAGAATTCTGAGATTCCATTTTGCAAGACTTGTCCCTGTGCAATATGAAACCTGGGAATGATTGGTTGACATTGTTCCCAGTAAGGTGCATTTTTCTCCTTCCATAATGATAGACAACTTAGAATTATAGATTCAAGAATATTGGAGCTGGGCAAGACCTTAGGATAGAGACTCTCAGGCCTGGGAGGGAGCTTAGAACATAGAATGTGAAAGATAGAAAAGGCCACAGGATAGAGAATGCCAGGGCAAGGGACCTTAGAACAAAGACCTAGGAGGAATCTTAGAAAAACCAAGATTCAGAGCAAGAAAATTCCTTAGAACAGAGTCAGAGCTAGAAGGAAACTCAGAATTCAAAGCACAGAACAAAGAATGTTTGATTGACAAATATTCTTAGGGATAATCTAAGCACAGATTCATCTTAAAGGGGAGGAGACTGAGTCCCAGAGAGGGTATGTGACATGCCCAAGGACACAGCAATTGTAAGTGTCAGGGGTTGGATCTCCCTTAGGAGCAAAATCCACAAGACTGTACTTTGTTGCAGCACTGTTAGCATCACAGAGAATGCTTTGACTTCTTCCCTGGTACTTGAATGAGTCTCCCAACAGACAAGGTTGTCAAGCCTGCTGCATTCCATATAACTTCTCTTTGGGAACTTCGGACTCAAGGGCTTGAGCAGAGGGAAGTCACCTCAGAGGACATTTAATCTGATTTGTATGTGAACAGGCATCTCCTGCACAGTCGCCTTGAGAAGGGGTCATTCAGTTTCTGATGGAAGACCATTAGTGACATGGACTAATGTCTCACTGCCACTTTACCCTTGAGCAGCTCTGTTTGTTAAGATGAAAAATCCACTTCTCTGCGATTTCTATCCAATTTTATTCTGTCCTCAAGGGTCCAGCAGGAAAAAATGTCTAAAACCTTTCTCCCCATGACAGTCTTTCAGAGAATGGAAGACAGTTGGAATGCCCACAACTCCTGCAGTCTTCTCTTCTCCAGAGCAAACATCCCTAGTTCAACCGGTGCGCATATGACCTATTCGCAATATGTGCATCCTTCTGATCTCCCTCCCCTGGGCCCACTTCACCTCATCAATGTGGTGCTAAGGACTATATATTGTACAGCATGTGTGGTCTGTACAGGAAAGGAGACCACCAGAGAGGCTGACCTCTTGGCTCTGGACACCACACTGGGAAAACTGAAGTGTCATTCTAAAAGGTTTTTTTTTCCTTTTCTTTTCTAATCTTATTGTCATTGACATCATTTTTTTCTTATATTACCTTCATTTACTAATATAGAAGTGGCCCATTGCAACAATTATTAACAAGAAAAAGAAAGATTAAAAGACAGCCCAGCAAAATTCAACCAGCACATTGTAACCCACAGCATATGGAACAGCCCCATTCAGCTTCCCACCTATTTAAAGAGGGGAGATAGGTTCATTTGATTTTTTATCTCTTTTTTTGATTGACATGTAATTATTTAATTTATTTTATAAGACATTTTAATATTTTTTCTAGTTCTGAATTCTCTCCTTCCTTCTACCCCTTTCTCAACCATTAAAGAAAAGCAATATCTATTATATTTATATGTGAATATTATGTATGCACGTATGTATGTGTATATGTATAGGCATGCACATAAATGTGTATATATGTATGCATATGTATATGTTTAAACATATATACACACATGAATATAGTTATGCAAAACAAATTTCTGCATTAGCCATGTTTAATAAAAAACAGGAAAAAGCTATGCTTCATTCTGCATCAGTTCTTATCTTTTTTTTTTTTTTTAAGCAATTGGGGTTAAATAACTTGCTCAAGGTTACACAGCCAGTTATTTTGTGTGGGTGCTGAGTATCTGAGGCTGGAACTGATCCCAGGTCTCCCAACTCTGGGGTCGGCGCTCTTATTCACTGCGCCAGCTGGCCACCCCTCATCAGTTCTTATCTGGAAGCGGATGGCATGTTTCATCATGAATCCTTTGGAACTTTGGTGGATCGATGTATTGATGAGAATTACTGTCTTTCAAAGTTAACACTTTTTACAATATTACTGTTGCTGTCTACATTGTTCTCCTAGTTCTGCTCACTTCACTTTTTACCATCTCATATAGCTTTTCATGTTATTCTTAAAACCATTTCCCTCATCATTTCTCACAGTACAACAGTATTCCATCATATTCCTATACTCCAGTCATTCCCCAATTTATGAGCATCCCTCAGTTTCCAATTCTTTGTCTCCACAAAACAAGCTGTTCCAAACCTTTTTGCATATGTGGACCCTTTTTCTCTTTCTTTGATTTTTTAGGACTATAGTTCTAGTAAAGGTATTGCTCTGTCAAAGTGCATACATGGTTTAATAGTCTTTGGAGTACAGTTCCAAATTGATTTCCAGAATGCTCAGACTAGTTTACAGCTCCACCAATAGTGAATTAGTGTATCTGTTTTCTCACAAGCCCTCTAGCATTTATCATTTTTTTTTATTGTCTTAGTAAATCTGATGGGTTCAAGGTGGTACCTTGGTCATTGTAATTTGAATTTCCCTAATTATTAGTGACTTTAGAACATTTTTTTTTCAGGTGGCTATTGATAGCTTTGATTTATTCTTTTGAAAACTATCTTTTCATAACTGCTGACCACTTATCAATTGGGAAATGGCTCTTAGCCTTATAAATTTTACAGTTTTCTAATATTTTAGAAATTAGACATTTATCAAAGAAACAAAGCAAAAAAAATCCGCAAGTTTCCTGCTTTTCTCCTACTTTCAACTATATTTTTACTTATCCCTTATTTTTTCCTGACTCCTCCGCAAGTGTTTTGCTTCTGACCATTTCCTCCTTTATTTCCCCCAACACACCCCTTTCTCTCAATCCCTTCCCTCCCACTTCCTGTTGGAGAAAATGAATTTTTGTACTCCAATAAGTTTAAATTTTTCCTTCCCTACTTAAGCCAGTTGATAAGAGTGAGTTTCAAGTGTCACCCACTCTCACTACCACTTTCCTTTCCATCATATAAACTCTTGCTTAAATGTCCCATTTCTGTGAGACAATTGCTTCCCATTCCTCCCCTCCATTCTTTCCTCTTCCGGTGAATTTCTCTTCCTCATACTTCTCTTGTTTTGAGATCATCCCAAAGTCATAAAGTCACACCCAGGCTTTCTGTCTAATCAGTCTTGGAGGGAGTTTTTTTTCTCTCATTTTCTCATCCATATCTCTTCTGTGGAGGAGGGGGTGGCAAGCATGGCTATTATAATTACACTATATTAGATTTCCTTTGTTTTTGTTGTCATTTAGTACTTCTGTTTTCATTGTTATAGTGAGAGTGTATGTTGTTTTTCCTGGTTCTGATTACTTCATTTTGCACCAGTTCATATAAGTTTCCCATGCTTCCCTGAATTCTTCATATTCAGTATTTTTGTCATAATATTGCATTATGTTCTAACCATAAACATTTTATTTAGCCATTCCTCAATGGATGAACAACATTTTGTTTCTATTTCTTTACTACTATCACTCTTACATTGCAAAAAACATATTGTTATGAATGTTTTTTGCATGTATGAGCCTTTCTTTTTTTTTCATAAACCTCCTTAACATACTTGCTTAAAATTTGGATCTCTGGGTCAAAATACATAGATATCTCATTCCACTTTTAGCACAATTTCAAAATGTTTTCTAGTATGATTGTTCTGAAAATCAATTCAAAACTCCACCAGCAGTGTCTCAATATACTGCATTTTTGAAGTTTGCAATTCTTTTGATAAATATTGTTCTTATTATTTGACCATTTACAAATTGAGGAATGATTTTTTTATCTTCTATATGTTCAAATTCTCTATATATTTAGTACATGAATCTTTCTTCAATAGTGTCTTATGTAAATGTTTTCCAGTCATCACTTTCATTTATAATCTTAGCTGCATTGATTTTGTTCAAAGGTTTTCTAGGTCATGTAATTGAAGCTATCAATTTCATCTTTTACAGTTGTTTCATTCCCCTGTTTTGTTAAGAATTTTTGTCTAGCTATAACAGAAAACTACATGATTGCATTCTCTTACAATTTTTGAAATTGTTATATATTATGCCTTTCCTAATGGCCTGCCTGCTTGCCACTTGCTAGGCTTGATGTCGGATTTATTTTAGGCCACTGGGCTTATACATATATTTTTTATGACTCTGGTATTATTGCCCAAATCCGCTAGCACCAGCTGTCTAGAAAGTTCATTAGAGACCTTGATTTCTGAAATCCATGCATGTTGCAGGTATCTGCTGATTGGTGCACACCTAGCCAATGTGTGAAGCCAGTTGCTAATGGGAGCACAAGGAGCAAGGAGACATTGTTTGAATGTTTTCCTCAGCATACCGTTTGACTCTTTTGCCAAATTGCCTTTGGTAGTGCTTCAGGCCCAGCTGAGTGAGAACCTGGAGAATTAAATTTGTGTATTGGGGAACTGGGCAAGTTCTTCTCTCGTGCTGTCTCATGCTCCTGCCAAATCAGAAACCAATTAGTGCTAATTGTGATATGTTTTTAGGAGCCGAATGGAGCCCCACTACTAATTTTGCTCAAGAAACTTAACTGCTTTCTCATCATGATCCATTTGAATAAGTAAAAGGCATACTCTTGGGGAGTGTAAAAAGCAATGTGTGACCTTGGAGGTTAAATACAAAATCTAAATTCTACACCCCGAGCTTTGCCAGAGGAGCTGGCTACAGAGCCACTTGGGATCATTCAGCCATTCAGCCTTTGAGCCAAGATTTATCAATATCTCCCACCCCTGCCATGTTCCTGCTCTCATCTTAAGCACTGGGGAAGATACCAAGAAGTCCAAAATGGTTTTGCCATCAATGTTCTGTTGGGCAAAGGGTTTCACATCATCTAAGTCTTAGCTTAGAGAAACAGTCATTCAGGAGAAGCAGTGTTGTGCACTAGAAAGAGGGAAGCATTTGAATTTCAAAAGAACTGGATTCAAGTCCTGGCTCTGACATGTATTAATTGTGAACCATGAACAAGTCATCGGTCCTTTCTGGCTCTTCCTTCCCCCCATTTAAATTAGAGCTCATGCTTTCACTACCTGCCATTAAGGGTGGTATATAGGAATGACCTCTTATTATTTCTCTGGATGGTCTAATTGGTGCTAGTCCATGAAAAAAAATGGCATGGTGGGCCTCTGAAGCTAAAAATGCATTAACTTTCATGGATTAAGTAGAATAAGAAAGGTCTTATACTGCAAGTCATAAATCTTATTCTCAATGAAGTTCTCTTTTATAAATTGATTTCACTCTGAATTTCACAAACATCAAATAAAATAGGCATTTATATACCCATAGTAGAATAGATAAAAGAGAATTGTACCTGAAATTGTAAACTTTCACTGTGATTGTTTTCTTTTTTTAAGATATAAGTTCACTTCTAAGATTTCAAAGCTGCCCTCTTTGTCTCTGTTTTCTTCTTTCTTCTTTCTACCATCCTGTTCATTTTTTGAGGGGATAGCTAGATGTCACAGTGGATAGTATGCTAGACCTGGACACAGGATGGCTTGAGTTCAATTCCACCTTGGACACTAGCTGTGTTACTCTGATTAAGTCACTCAAGGTCTGGCTACCTGCCTCAATTTCCTTTACTGTAAAAAGAGAATGAAAATCATACTTATATTCCAAGGCATCTAAAGATAAAATAAGATAATGTAAAGTGCTTTGTGAGACTTAAAGTCCTATACCATTGCTAGATATTATTTTAGAAGATACCTCAATGACCTTTTCTTTTTCATCATTAACTTTCAAAGTAATCAAGGGAAAGGTGAAAATGATTTTGGGTTCATTGTTCCCTCAACCCTAATTGAATTGAATTGAACTTTTGGTATTGCTATCAGCCTGCTCTCTAATGTGTTTTCACATATCAGTAGTCCTCAGGATCTGAAATGGGTCTAAGTTCATTTAACTATTAAAAAATAAGTATCTTTTCCTGCACACATGCATAACTTTCCCTAATTTGGGTTAGGGTTTAGATCACATCCAAAAGTAAATGAAACACGAGATCCTTACCCTTCCGTATCCCATCTCTGGAACACCTTTCCTCCCCTTGACCTCAATCATGATCCAAATGACAATAAAAAATGCTGTGACCACCCACAATGGCTGCTGTTAATCCCTACGTTAAAACCCACTCACTTTGCTCAAGTGGGACCAGTCTAAGATTTATCAATAGAGAGATAGATAGATAGATACATGATAGATAGATAGATAGATGATAGATAGATAGATAGAGGTAGATAGATATACATACATATTCGTATTTATGTATATGTGTATATACATGTATATATGTATATATGCACGTGCATGTATGTATATATGTATATGTGTATGGCCCATACAATACTATATTCAGTTCAATTGAGCTTCCTTAGGCAGTTTTCCAGCCTACAATAAAGGTAAGTTGAAAATGAGGAAGGCATTTCCAGAGGCAAACAGATTATGAGAAGTAAGAAAACCCAAATGAGAGACACAGACTGAAGGAGACAGAAAAACTTAAGAAATAAAAAGAGAACTTAAAGAAATCCAGTAACCTGCAATCCATTCTGCCATCATCACCTCAACAATAGTTGAGCCCCTGACAATATAGGAGAGTAATCGATGTTCAGAATGGTGTGGTGTGCAAACACAAAAACACAGCAGTCTTTGTGCTCAAGGATCTTACAAAATACTGAATTGGGGTAGGAAAGTTGTATTCATCTAAGTATGCATAATCAATGCAGAGTCAAAAAACAATATTATAGGAATTGAAAACAAGCGAGAAAAGGTCTCCTGCAAGAAGTAGTACCATGAAGGAGAACATTTCAGGCATCAGAGACAGCTTATGCAAATGCATGAAAGTGGGAAAAGGAAGTGTGTATATAGGGAATAGTGAGTAGGTCCTTAGGCCAAGAATATAGAATGTACAAAAGGGAGTAAAATGAGATCAGTCTGGGAAAATTGATCAGAAACAAATTGTGAAAGGCTTTACATTATGATGATGCTGAAGACCATTATGCTGTGGTGATGATGGAGACTGAAGATAATGTTTTGCTACAGATTTACTCCCATCCCCATCTACCAACTAATCTTCTCCAGACTGTATCTGACTCTCTAGAATTTCTCTATGATGCTCCAGAAGCCTCTTCATTCTGGAAATTCACTTTCTGCTTTTCCAATCCTGGAATTCCTCCACCTACTGGAGGTACATGCTGTCCCTATAACTTCTTCCTCTGATTAGCTGGTTCCTCCTAGAACTTCCATTTTAAGGATAATGCTGAGGTCAGTCATCTCTTCATTTCTAAGCAGGCTACCCTCCTTCCTGCCTCTTTAGACTTTCCCTGTTAGGTCCCTATGTGAGTACCCCTCCCTCCTTTTCACTGTCCCTTTGTTCTTCGGTTTCTCCCATTATAATAAAAGCTCCTTTAGGGCAGGGATCATCTTTATTTCTACTTGGGTTTGTATTCTCAGTAATGACACAATGCTGAATATATAGTAAATAATAAATAATTTCTGGCTAGACTCGACTTGCTCACAATCCTTCTCTTGGGGGAGTCAGTCTTTTGGGTCATTTCATGAGCACCAGGAGAAAGCTTAGCTCTTTGTCATAAAGTCTCTAATCATGGTTTGGATTTTAATGATAGCAGTGGTTGTGGTGGAGATGGTGATGATGATAGTGGTGGTGATGATGAAGATAGTGTTGGTGGTGGTGATGATGATGGTGATGGTGGTGATGAGAATGATGATGAGAATCCAATTGAATCCAACAAGTGTTTATTATTCACCTCATATGTAGAAAACCCTTTGTTAGGTTCTGCAATACATTAAGAATGATTACAGTCACTGCCTCTGAAGGGCTTCTAATTCCACCGAAATGAGGAGGATTATTATAATTGTGGTGGCAATAACAGTGACAATAATGATGGATTCCTGATTGAGGTGGTGAGGATGAAAATGATAACTGTAGTAAGGATAATGATGTGCTAGAAGAGAAGGAGGAAGAGAAGGAGGAAGAGGAGGAGGAGGAAAAGATGTTGGCAATGATGATTTTGATGATCATTATGGTGAGAGTATCAGTGAGTTTTGATGTTGACAATGGTAGGTTGGGCAGGACTGTGGTAATGGTGGTGATGGTGGCAATGGTGATGATAGTGATAGTAACAATAATGATGCTCACTGACATTTGTATAGTATACACCATATTCCAGGCATTGTGCCAAGTGTTTTACAAATATTTCATTTGATTCTCACAACCCTGGAGGTAGGTGCTATCATCATCCTCGTTCTACAGATCAGGAAACTGAAGTAGACAGAGGCTAAGAGTCTTGCCTAAGATTAGACAGCTAGGAAATGTCAGAGGTCATATTTAAACTCATGTATTCTTCACTCAAGTCCTGGAATTCTATGATGATAATGGTGGTGGTGATGATGATGATGATGAGTGATAGTGATAATTATGATGATGCTTGTCCTATTTATTCCCTAGACCTAGCTCTGCTCTTATTTGATTGTTAAAATTTTTTTTCTCTTTTAACTTCTAGAAATTCTTATTGGTTTTGTGTTCATTCTGCATTTTTCTTTGAGGCTTTGATTGTAGATGCTTTCAAGTCATTGACTTTTTCTGTGTTTGTATCTTGAACTTCCCTATCACCATAGAAGTCAGGTTCTTTTTGTTTGTTTGTTTGTTTGCTAATTTTAACGTCTAATTCTCAAAGTTAGATTTTATATTAGTGTTAGATTCTGCTCACTTCAAGGGGGAGTGGGAGTTACCCGAGCTTCTGTTTTTTTTTTTTTTTTATGTCCTGTTGCTTTTACAGTTTGATCTGTGGGCTTATATGTTTTTGGTGTTTTCAAAGTGGTGTGATCCAGGAGAGGTCTGTTTACTGCCCTCTTGGTCTTCAGTCTGAAAGCTCTTGACCTAGTTTAGGTTTATTGGCTTGTGTGGTTGAGTTTCCCTAGCTTTCTGCTAGACTCAATCACAATTAGTCTGTTGGGAGGTTCTGCAGGATCAGAGCAATTGAACTGGTTTATTTCATTGCACCTTTTTGTCTATGATTAAAGTTTAAAACCAAGTCCCCATTCAGTTCTTAAGTTCAGGGTCACACAGCTATGTTTCTGGAATTGTTCTCTATGCATTACACATATAGGGCCCTTGCTCCTTTGTGACTGTGGTCTCTCCTTTCCACACTGGAAGTGTAACCACAAACTGGGTGGCAACAGAGCTGCAAGCTGGCACCTGTTCCTGCTCCCAGTGCTAGGACAAGGGTCCCCTAGGATCTCTTTCTGCCCAAATGTCCAGATATTCATTCCCCTTACCAGCCCGGAGTGTTGGGCTTTCCCTCACCTTTCCTGCCTCTACCATGGCCTGTGGCCACTTCTGGAGAATCAGCCATTGCCACACTGCTGATGCTGCACTGTGCTTCTAGGTCACCCTCCCTCCAATGTCTGCAGACCTCTGTGTCTATCTTCCTAAGCTGTCCTGAGATGTCAAAGTGAGTCACTGTGACTTTTTTCTTTGCTTTTCCAATCAGAATTAATTCTGGGATGTTTTATAGGTCATTGAGCAATATTCTTACCTTTCATGCCACCATCTTGACACCACCTTGACTAATTCTATCTCTGGATGATTCTTTCCCTTTTCTAAAGTAAATCCTCATCCAGAGACAAAGACTCATCAGGAATTCTCAAATAATTGCACTGCTTTAGAAGCATATCCTCTGTCAAACCCTATCATACCTGTCATGCTGGAATGACCTCAGATGGAGTAAGAAAATACACTTAGAGACAGATCCTCAGGTCACCTACATTCCAACTTGGAATTTAAAGAAGCATCTTTATAAACTGTTAATGCCTAGGACAAATACAAGTCAATAGAAAGAAATGTTCTCTGAGATATTTGGATGAATAGAATATCAAAATTAAAAGGCACAATAATAAAATAACAAAATTCTGAACTTGAAGAGACCCCAGACACCAGCAGACATGTCCAAGCAGGAATCCTTTCAACAACATCCCTTACAGCGATTACACAATTTCTATTGAAGATCATCATGAGGTAAATTCATTGGTAATAACTGAAACACGTATTTTCATTTTAAAGTTCACAACATACTTCGCTCACAATAGCCACATATGGCAGGCAATACAAGTATTATTATGCTTGATATTTGACATATGAGAGTGCTAAGGAAAAGAGTCCTGCCCAAGGTCATTGCAGATAGTTGATGTTATATCTGATACTCAAACTCTCATTATGTGAATCCAAATCTTTTTCTTTCTTCTCTAGACTCCCTTGCTTCCCAAGGCCACTCAGTTGGTCCACTTTTGGATAATTCTAGTAATATTGGACCCAGTGATTTCTGCAGTGCTTTTTGACTGAGTTTATGTGATTCTGTAATCACTTATATTAAGCCATATTTTGTCTCTCACCTGCCTCATTTCTGCTTCTTACTCCTAGAATTTGAGAATTGGAAGGGACACAGTCATCTAGATTCACTATGTGCATAAAAGGAATTCCTATTCTAAGATACTTGACAAATGCTCATCTAGTTTCTGCTTACACAAATCAGATCAATCAGAATTTATATGCAACTCACCAAGTATTTAAATTGAATGATCAACCCCCTTCCCCCAGCTTCCTCTTCAACACGTTAAATAATATCATTTAAGTGAAAGGATTTTCACATGTCACGGTCTATGACCCCATTGCTGTTGTGGTTGTTGAGCTCTGCAAAGACATGTTTGCCAATATCTTTCCTAAACGTGGGACTTATCAGTATTTTCCCATATATTACATGGCCTGGACAGAGAATGAAGGAATTATCATTTATCTACTCCAAAACATTTTGTGTCTCTCGATAGAGCTTCTGTTGGCATTAAATTGTGTCTGCAAGGTCACACAAAAAACTGAAGACAAGCACCGTTTCCTTTTGGTCTTTGGACTCATGATGCTAGCACATAGTAGGTGCTGAATAAATATTTGCTGTTATTATTGTCATTGAGCTTACTGTCTGGTATAGGCTCCGACTCTTCTCACGTAGAGAGCTGTCAAGTCAGGCCACCTCATCCTATACTTAGGATGTTGAACCAAAGTGTGTTGGTTTGTCTCTATTAAATACTGTCTTTTTGGTTTCATATCAATATTTCAGTCAACTGAGACCTTTGGGATATAAATTCTGAGCTATTCTTATATTCATGTCCTCTAGAAATGTGATGACCATGCTATATATGCATTCATCCAAGCCACTGGTAATGGTGAGTAGAAGACAGTGAAAGAAACACTTCTTTTTCATCTGGCATTGATCTATCCTTTGAGTTCCCTTATTCATCTAGTCCCAAATCCACCTGGCTGTACTAGCATCTAGGCTACATTAGTCCAACTCATCCACAAGGAGATGTTGAAAAACACTGACAAATGTTCTGCCAAAATCTACTTACACCATGTCAATGCTGTCCTGATCTTCCTTTCATAAAGGAAATTGTTCTGGCATAACTTTTTAATGAATACTCACTGTCTTTCAATTATCATGAATCCTTGGTCTTTATTCTGGTTTTACTTGAAAATCCATCACTCTACTTTCAATTCCTCTTAGACAAGACTTTTTGGTCTGACTCTGCCACCACTAAGGTGTTTTCCACCTCTCAAAGTTGAGCTGCCATAAGAACATGCACCAACTATTTGCCAAGAGCTCAGAAAAGTAGCTCAAACCAATAGAAAAAACTGTGTGTAGGCTAGGAGTTGGGGCTCTGGGGTTCCAATATCAGAACATCTCTGTGCCTCAGTTTCCTCCAGTATAAAATAGGGATCCTAAAACCTCCATAACAATAAAAAGAGTCTTCTGAGATGAACACCTTGTACAAATCAGAAATGAGCTATTTTATATCAGCTATGCTTTTTGTTATTCCTGTCAAATCACCATTTAAGGGATAAATTAGGGATCCACAAATCTGTTTAGTAAATGTTAGAGAAAACACTAAACAAAATGAAGCTTGTATTAATGCAAACAAAAACACCCATCCATATAGTGCTTCCTTACAACATTTCCAAGGGATAGAAAAATCACCCCCAATTTACAGATGAGCAAATAGGTACATGGAGAGATGAAGTGACTTTCCCAAGACCACATAGCTAGTAAATGTTTAAGGTATGTTTTGAAACTAAATTGCTTTATACCAGTCGCTTCCTATTATATGGATAAAAAATATTTTAAGCCAACATAGGTTTATCCAACTAAATCCCTACAAAATTTGGTCCATTAGTGAAATAAGAAGCATGTATCATTTACACAAAGAAATTTTTTTTTAATTCTGTAAAAAAAAGTCACTAAAGTCGTCATTCTCTTAAGTAGGCTAACTATTGCAATCATTTTTTAAAATTATTCATTTATTTAAATATTTTAAAATTACATTTAAAAAATTACCATTTCTTAAATTTGGTTTTCAAATTTTCTCCTTCCCATCCTTACCCCACCCCTCAAGAAGGCAAGTAATATGACATCGTTTATACATGTGAAGTTGTCCAAAACATTTAAATGTTAGCCATGTGCAATCACTTTTTCATAACATTAGATCATTTGGTCTGTCTACTCATTATTCTTCAAGGTACAGAGGGAAAGGTCAGTCTTCTTCCAGATGAGTGATTACAGATCCCTAAGCTCTTGGCTGCATGTGGCATAGCCATCCCACTGATCTTAGCATAGATAAGGGATCAGACGTGAAGGACTGACCAAGATGCTGCCTTTCTGCTTTGGAAGCAAAATGTCATTTTAAGAAAATAATAAAAGCAGAATCATGGAGAGAGAAGATATGAGAAGGGTCAGAGAAGTTGAGGAAAAGACCAATTGCCTTCCTTACCTTTGTAAATATAGAGAAAGAAGATTGGTGAGTAATACTCAAAGTTACAGAATGCCTAAATGGGATGAGTACTTAGAAATGATATATTGTTATCTTTCTTTTCTCCAGTTTACAGAGGAGAAAACTGAGGAACAGGAAGGTGAAGTTAGTTGCCTTGAAGGAAGCTAATTTAAACAGGAGGAGATCAGGAAAGAGATGAGACAGGAGAGGGAGAGGGTCCATGAATGTATTTGATAGAAGGCAATGGGGGGGGGGTGGATTATGGCCACAGCTGATGCTTAAATAAAGCTTTAAAGTTTTCAAAACAATTGAAATTATTTTTCTCATTTTATTCTTACAATAATCCTGGTAGGTGGATAGAACAGTTAGTATCATCATCCTATTTTTTAGAAAAGTAAATGGAAGCTTCCTGAAGTTAAAGGTCATTCCCAGGGCCATGTACTTTTTAAGTGTCAGAAGTAGGATTTGTGATGGTGCATCCAACACTTTCCACTGTTCCACTTCATCTCTAACAATTATGGGATTTATGAAATACTTTCAATATGTTATCTTTTGGGATTCCTTCACCAACCCAATGATAGAGGAAAGCAGGTGTCAGTGTCCACCTCTTCAAGACAGCCTAAGAATTCCTAGAAATTTTACAGGTGTATCTAAGGTAACCCAGATAGTGATCATCTCACACTTTCACTTCCCACAATCCTTTTCCAAAATGTTCCTTTGAGGCAATGTATCTATGGATCATTATCCACATTTTAGAGATAAAAGAGAGACAAAAAATATCATTTGAATAGGGTCATGCAGGTCAAACATGGCTGAGCTAGGGATCAAAGGCACTTCTTTTATCTCAGAGGTCACTGTGTCCCTAAAAGAAAGCAGTAAGAAATCCCTCCAATATTTTGTCTTAATAGACTGTCAGCTCTCTGTTGGGCAGGGACTGATTCTCAATTATCTCTGTCATTCCATAAGCCTATAACATGTGGTCCACTGAAAATTTCTAGCTCTCTGTCACCTATATTAGTGTGTGTATATGTAAATATAGCTTAATTTATGTGTGCATATCTATCTCTTTATTAAATAAGTAGGAACCTGATAAAATGAATTGTTTTAACTGGGTAACAAATACACAAATTCCAAATTCTGCTACAGCTTTCAGGTTTAACTGGTAGTTTTCTCTGAATAACTTTTGATAGGTAACACAATGATTGTTGTCTCCATTTCATAGAGAAGGCTGAAGTGAAGTGACTTCCCAGTCACAAAATAAGCATAAAAGTTGGGTTTTGAACTCACATATCATGTCTTTAAGTCCATCATTCTCTCCACTACCTGGAATTATAGGGACCTTGGTTGAAGGGATTGAAGTTGCTTAGGCCAGAGAAGAAGTCATAGATGACTTCAAGTGAAGGGCTGCTATATTAGAGAAGGGTAAGCCATGGTCTCCTTGGTCCCAGAAGGGAGTTCTAGGAGCCTGGGATATAAGTTCCAGGGAGGCAAATTAAAATTCCTTTAAACAAACGCAAAAGTTAAGAGGGCCATCTGGACTTGAAAAGTATTGCCTCAGAAGTTAGCATTTCCTCTTTGATTTGAGATCTTTAGGCAAAGACTGGATGGTCACTTGGTTGCATTAGGGAGGAGAGTCAGTCTGACATGCTGCGATTCTGTTCCCACAATGCTTTGCTTGAGCGCATGACTATCCGCCTGCCCTCCTTCCTGCTAAAGTTGTCTGAAGAGTTGTTTTGCCTTTCTTTGTACTTGCCAAGGCCCCGCATGGTGCCTAGAACACCGGAAGTTTTCAATAAATGCTTATTGACTGACCTATGATTGTCCTGGTGCTAGGTACTCCAAGGGAGGAGGCTTCATCTGCCAATGCAGTACTGGCCTGGTGACTTAGAGCCCTAGAGTGTTGCCTACTCAAACCCTAAGGAGTGAAGTAATGTACCCAAGGTCACTCAGCCTCTGCGCATGTCAAATGAAGACTTGGACCACAGAATTTGGGGCACTAAAACCAGAGGTCTCGCCCTGACACTTTTTCCTGTTAAGGAAAGTTTAGAATCTGTGATTTCTGTTATCCCTTCCAGCTTAGGTACATGTCCCATAAACCTATTTATATTTTCCCCATGTGGGGGCCTCGGGGCTCATTCTAACTTGCTGGTGCCTTATTAACTTGGCAGACTGGTGGAAGCTGGGAGTTCTGGCTCTGGGAGTTGCTGAAAAGAGACAGGTGAGGTGATTTTCTTTGGTCAGGAAAGAGAGCCTAGGATGGGGCATGGATATACCTAGTGGTGAGCTCACATGAGAGAGGATTATGCAGCCTGGAAACTGACAAAGGCTTATCACCGAATTGGGGAAGGTGAGGGAAACTCTCCTTTCTTTGTAACTCTTACAGTTTGTTTAGATAAGAGGTTTTATTTTTAATCATTTCCTTTAAGTGTTAACGAAGGAAGGTGGTTATAAAATCCTGTTTTTAGTCTTGTGCAGTTCTTACTTATAGTTCCACAGACCATATGGATAGATTTTAGGGGTCTATGAACTTGGATGGGGAAAAGTGTTATTTGGGTTATTATTTCGATAACATTGATTTCCTCAAATTTTTATTTTATAAATTTCACAACATAATACTTGGAACCGGATCATTGGCTTCATCAATCTGACTATTGAGGGGGTCTACGGCCACATTAACAGGTTAATAATCATGTGGACTAGGGGGATAATAAAAAGAAGGAATGGGGGAGTAGAGGGTCAGGACAGCATGGTGCCAGAGGGTGAGGGAGACAGAAGAGATCAACTCTGACAAATTTTCAGACCTGTTGAACAGATCTTATAAAATCACAGATTCTTTGAATGTCAGCAGAGAAGAAATCTAAGAGTAATAGAGTACAATTCATATCTGAGCAAGAATCACTTTTAAAACATCTCAAAAAGTGGCCATGCTCCCTTAACTTGAAAAGGGCAGTGCAGAAAAGGCAGGGAGCTCATTAGAGTACATAACAAAAGTTATAATAGGAGAAATCATAGAGGTAAAGAGGGCTTTCCAGGTTATCTAGTCTAATTCACTTCATTTTCCAGATGGGGCAATTGAAGCCTAGAGGGGGGAATGAATAGCCCAAGGTCACATGGGCCATTAGTGATTAAGCCAGGCTTTGATTCAAGGTCCTCTGGTTCTGGGTCCATTATACTTTCCACTGTGCCAATCTAAGAACATG
Source organism: Petaurus breviceps papuanus (assembly GCF_028583685.1). Classification (NCBI taxonomy): domain Eukaryota; kingdom Metazoa; phylum Chordata; class Mammalia; order Diprotodontia; family Petauridae; genus Petaurus; species Petaurus breviceps. The sequence continues at coordinate 2,772,939 of NW_027186310.1, forward strand.
GAAGTTCAGTTGGCTATATCCCATTTCCTAGGTGGGGTATCATTTCCTCATAGTGAATCCCTGGGGT
>NW_027186310.1:2778005-2803110 GCF_028583685.1 Petaurus breviceps papuanus
AAGGAAGGAAGGAAGGAAGGAAGGAAGGAAGGAAGGAAGGAAGGAAGGAAGGAAGGAAGGAAGGAAGGAAGGAAGGAAGGAAGGAAGGAAGGAAAAGAGAGGGAGGGAGGGGAGAGGTAAAGAAGGAAGGGAAAATTTTGTGAATTCTAGGTCTTCAACCTTGTATATTATTATTTGATTCCTGCTATCATTTTAGAATTCATTATCAAAAGCAGATTAAAAAATATCTAGAAAAGGAAATGATAAACACCCAAACCCACAAGGGTTAATCAAAGACAAATCATGTATAATAATATTCTTTAATTTGATGACAAGTTTACTAGGCTAGAGAAAAGAAGAAATGCTGTAGATTTAGTTAACTGTGATTTTAGTGAATTTTTTTATAGAGAAACTCATTCTATTCTTGTGAAAAGATCAGAGAGAGGTGGGCTAGACAATAGTATAATTAGACAAATGTAGAGCTGTTTGAATGATTAGACTCAAAGAGGATTAATAGTTCAATATTGCCTTGCAGGCTTCATGTCAGGAAATGGCCCAAGGATCTGAACTTATCACACTGATAATCATCATCTTTATCAATGGTTTGGATAAAGGCACAGATGGCATGCTTATCAAATTTCCAAATGACACAAAGCCTAGGTGTGGGTGTAGAGATAACTACAAAGTTTGATAATGAAATCAAGATCCCAAAAAGATACTGATGAGATAGAGCATTAGTATGAATGGAAGAAGATGAAGTGCAAAGGGTGTAACATGGTATTCTTAATTGACTTTTTTAAAAAGTCAACTTACAACTAGGAATGGAGGAAATGTGGTTAGACATCACTTTGAAATTGTTCTTGTGGATTTGTGGGAGGGCATATTCAATATTAATAGTGTTCTGAGGCATATAGGATTTTGGCTTACGTTAAGAAAGCCACAACTTCTCAGCAGGATGAGGTCAGATTCCCGGTATCCTCTGCCCTGGGCATGCCCCTGGGGAGTATTATTTGGTTCTGAGTGCCAGAAATGACAAAGGTAACTGACAAACTGGAGAACATGCCAAGGTTGGCCACTGGGATGGTGAAGATCCTCGAGTTCATGCCATATGAGGATTTGGGGAAGTGAATTAGTATGTTTAGGCTGGAGAAGAGAAGACTCAGGAAGATAATAGCTATCTTCAAGTATTTTAAGGGCTATGATGTGCCAGAGGGCTATAATTTGTTCTGTTTGAAACTAGGAGAAATGGGAAGAGTTGTAAAGAGAAAACTTCAGATTTTACAGTAAGGGGGAATTCTAAAAATCAGAAGATATACACATGTTAATTGGTCTCCTTCAGAACATAATGGGTTCCCCAGCTGGAAGTTTCCAAGCAGAAGCTGGATGACTCCTTTGGTCTACTTTGGAGGGAATTCTTTCAGATGTTATGGGTTAGACTGATGGCTATTGAGGTTCATTCCAACTCTGACGTATTATTCCAATATCCATTGGTTAGCTGCTTTAAAATTATTTCAGAATCCTCATCCCTCACCACTCCATGCTTCTTGAATATTGAAGAAAATCATGAAATCAATCTGTTTTTATATAAATATATATTCCATGTATATCTATCTGTCTGTCTGTCTATCTATCTATCTATCTATCTATCTATCTATCTATCTATCTATCTATCTATCTCTGGAATATAACCTCTTCTGGACCCTCACTACAGTATAACATTATAACATTACTTCTATCCTACTCTTACTGACTTCATATATTGTGCCCAGTAAGTGGGAATTCAAATTTTCTCCCCCCCCCCAATTATTTATTTATTTTTAGTTTTCAACATTCATTTCCACAAGATTTTCAGTTACAATTTTCCCCCATCTTTACCCTACCTCCACTTCAAAATAGCGAGCCTACAGAATACCCCTTCCCCCAATCTGTCCTTTCTTATATTTTATCTCATTCCTCCCCCACTCCTCCCACAACTTTCAATTAGGGCAAGACGGATTTCTATACCCCAGTGACTGTATATCTTATTTCCCAGGTGCATATAAAAAGCAATTTTTTAAACACTTGTTCTTAAAACTTTGAGTTCCAGATTTTTTCCCTTCTTCCCTCCTCACCCACCCTGATTGGGAAGATAAGCAATTCACTATTGGTTGTACATTGTGTAGTTACGCAAAACATTTCCATAGTAGTTATATGTGAAAGACTATAATTCCCTCCATCCTATCCCACCCCCCCCATTTATTCTATTTTCTCCTTTTACCCTATCCCTTTTCAAAAGTGTTTGCTTCTAACTACCCTCACCCCATTCTGCCCTGCCTTCTATCATCCCTCCTCTCATCTCCTTCCTCCCTATTTTCCTGTAGGGTAAGATAGACAATTGAGTGTGTATGTCATCCCCTCCTTAAGCCAAATTCAATGGGAGTAAGGTTGACCCATTCCCTTTCTCCTTACTTCTCTTCTCCATTGTAACAGTTTTCTCTTGCCTCTTTTATATGAGATAATTTACCCTAATCTATCTCTCCCTTTCTCCTTCTCCCAATATATTCCTCTCTCACCTCTTAATTTTATTTTTTTTAGATATCTTCCCTTCATATTCAACTCACCCTGTGCCCTCTGTCTATGTACACATGTACATACATATTAACACACTCACATAAATATTTATACACACATACACCTTCCTATACATACATATATGTATGTATATATACATAAATATATATGTGTGTGTGTATATATATATATATATATATATTCTCTTCAGCTATCCTCATACTGAGAACAGTCTTATGAGTTACAATTATCATTTTTTCATGTAGGAATGTAAATAGTTCAATGTTAATCAGTTCCTTATGGTTTCTCTTTCATGTTTACCTTCTCATGCTTCTGTTGCTCCTTGTATTTGAAAATCAAATTTTCTGTTCAGCTCTGTTTTTTTCATCAAGAATTCTTGAAAATCCTATATTACATTGAATGACTTATTTTTTTTTCACTGAAGCATTATATTTAATTTTGCTACCTAGGTGATTATTGGTTTTAATCCTAGCTTCTTTGCACTCAGGAATATTATATTCCAAGCCCTTTGATCCCTTAATGTAGAATCTGCTAGGTCTTGAGTTATCCTGATTGTGTTTCCACAATAGTAAAATTGTTTCTTCCTGACTACTTGCATTATTTTCTCCTAGACCTGGAAACTCTGGAATTTTGCTGTAATATCCCTAGGAGTTTTCTTTTGGGGGTCTTTTTCAAGAGGCAATCAGTGAATTCTTTCAGTTTCTATTTTGCCCTTTGATTCTAGAATGTCAGGGCAATTTTGCTTGATAATACCTTGAAAGATGGTGTCTATGCTCTTTTTTTTAATCATGGTTTTAGGTAGTCCAACAATTTTTGAATTATCTCTCCTGGATCTATTTTCCAGGTCAGTGGTTTTTCCAATGAGATATTTCACATTGTCTGCCATTTTTTTCCCATTTTTTGGATCTGTTTTATAGTATCTTGATTTCTCATAAAGTCATTGGCTTCCAATTGCTCCAATGATATTTTGAAGGAATTATTCTCTTCAGTGAATTTTTGAAATTCCTTTTCCATCTGGCAAATTTAGCTTTTTAAGGCACTCTTCTCCTCATTGGCTTTTTGGGCCTCTTTTGCCATTTGAGTTAGTCTATTTTTTAAGGTGTTATTTTCTTCAGAATCTTGGGGGGTCCCCTTTAGCAGGCTGTTGAGTCTCTTTTCATCTTTTTCTTGCATCATTCTCATTTCCCTTCCCACTTTTTCCTCCACTTCTCTTACTTGCTTTTCAAAATCCTTCTTGAGCTACTCCATGGTCTGTAACCAATTCATATTTTTCTGGGAAGCTTTTGATGCAGGATTTCTGACTTCATTGTCTTCCTCCCATTCCATACTTTGATCCCTTTTGTCCCCCAAAAAGGATTCTATGGTCTGATTGTGCTTCCTCTGCTTGCTCATATTGCCATCCAATTACTTGACTTTTGAGCTCTTTGCCACAGTAGAACTCTGCTTCCAGAGTGCACAGAGCTGTGTCCCAAATTGCTGGGGTTTCTGCAGCTGCTAGAGCTATTAGGAGGGTGCTGTCTCTGTAGCCCCCACAAGCTCTGGAACACTGGCCACACACCACAGGACCATCACCCAAGACCACAATCCAGATCCAAGCAAGTCAAAGCAAGAGAAATTTTCCTCTGAATGGTCACTTGGTCCCCCTACAATTTGCAGACCAGGAGCTCCAGAGGCAGTCACAGGGCAGGAGCTAAGGCTTCCACACCTCCACCACTTCATGCTCTGGGGTCAGGGGTTGGACCCTGCTATTCTCCACCTATTTCCAACAGAGCTCATGAATGACCTTTTACTTTCATTTTGGTGTTCATAGATTGAGAAGTCTGGAAATTGCCACAGCTGCTGGTGATTCACTCTCCTAAAGTCTGCTCCAGCCGCCACTGGTCAGGCTGCCCTGGGGCTGGAACAATGTGGCTCATGGGCCTGTGCTCAGTTCCTGGTACGTTGCAATAGGCCTTTCCTTTTGGACTGCCAGACTGCCAGACTGCCTTCAGTGGGAGATTTGTTTCTCTGTGTCACTTTGCGGGTTCTGTAGCTCTAAAATTGGTTTAGAGTCATTTTTTTTTACATGTATTGGAGGTATTGGGAGCTGAAGCCTCACAGAGGTTCTGTTTTTACTCCACCATCTTGGCTCTGCCTCTTCTTTTTAAAATGTTTTTCCAAGCCTTAACCCTCTCCTCCCACCCACCCATACATACATATGGTGATGACCCAACCTTAGTCTTCACAAGGGATTCCTCCCCCATTCCTCAAAACTCAACATCAACATTTCCAGAAAATCACAGGTATTATACATATTCATCCATTTTTTTGGCTACCACTAGAATTCCTTTTCCCTAGTATTCCTGGTCCCATATTTTTATTTTCATTCATTCTCACCTCTTCCACAGTCTCTCAAGAAGCCATTCCTTACCCCAAAAATATGTCAACATCTTTGTGATAAGTGCCTTCTTGTTATATTATAATGGTAATGGAATTTAACTATCCCCCTGTGTTGGCTTGGCTTTCAGGTTGAATGTTAAAATCCAGAGCTTGTGAATCTCATTTGCAGGATGGACTTGTTGATGTGAAGAGAGATGGCTGAACTGGGAGACGCTGCTGTGGTGTATTTAGAGATAGGACCAAGCAGAGGAGTCCAGAAGAACTTTGGGGGAGCAGTATCGCAAAAGCAGAGAGAGAGGAGAATTGCTGGGGGCGAGAGTTGCTGAGAGAGAGACTGATGAGGGCCAGTTGGAGCTGCCCAGGACCTTTGAGAACTGCCACCCAGACTGCTGAACACTGAGGAGGCATGGTTGTGATGTTAGTATTGTGTCTGTCTGTTTTGATGTTGTTTTGCTAGATTTTTTCCGCTGGTGAAAGACAGTGCTGTTGTTGCAGAATTCCTAGAAATATTGCTGTTGGTTCAGAAGGCCCAATGAAGGATTTTCTGGTTCTATGTATACAGAAATCCTGGAAGAGGGTCTTACTGATGTTTTCAGGGGTTCTGGGACTGTTCTGAAGACAGAGAGTGAATTGATAAGGACACTGGCAATGCATCTTGTGGTTTTGTTAAGCTTTTTCTCCCCAGGAACAGAAATTGTTTAGAACTTGCTTTGGGTCAAGATGAAGAAAAGACCTTTCTTTGGGTATTAAATGTCGTTATGATATCTTTGTAGCTCAGGATTAGATGGCCTTTTGTTCCCTCCAATGCCCCTTTTGAGAACGTGCTTCATGTTAACTGATGATAATTATAATTCAGTTGTGATCTAGGAATGGGAAACTTTTGACTTTTTTGTGCTCTGTGACTGACCAAATGAATGTACTTTTTTATGACTGGAAACTAATATCCATCTGAGAAGAGAGACTTTGTGATTGACTAAATGAATGTACTGCTCAGGGATAGAGTAACATTTGGATTGAATTGAGGAGTTACTAAATTATTGAATTACGCATGGTGAATGCTGTATTTTAATTTTCTCTTTTCTGTGAATGTTTTGCCTTAATTTGTCACTCAATAAAATTGAGAGTTACTGTGCTGGTATTTGGAACCTTGGAAGTTGCCTTTGCTTGGCATTACAAATATGCATATAATTATACATTTTTTTCTTAATCTAACAACAAGAAGAAGTACTATTTCTGGAGTGCTTTAAAGTTTAGAAAGTGCTTTCAATATCACCTCATTTTAGGCTAACAATAGCTTTGCGACATATGTGGTATTATTCTTCTCATTTTACAAATAAGGAACTAAGAACCTGTCTTCTTGTCCACCCAGCTCCCTTCCATCATGGACTCCCAGAAACCCTAAGTGGCCCTAGGGCATTGTGTAGAGTCAATGCCTTTGTTGCTGTTGTTATTGTTATTCACTTGTTTCAATCAAGTCTGACTCTCTGTGACCCCATTTGAGGTTTTCTAGGCAGACATACTGGAGTGGTTTGCCATTTCCTTCTCCAACTGATTTTACAGATAAGAAATCTGAGGCAATCCGGGTGAAGTGGCTTGCTCAGGATCATACAGTAAGTGTCTGAGGGCAGATTTGAACTCCGATCTTTCTGACTCTTGGCCCATTGCTCCTAATTGTGCCACCTACCACAGTAGTTGTCCAGTCAATGCCTTTACTTCTTCAAATTTTCTTTCTTCACTTATTCAATCTAGTTTCTATTCCCCCCACCCCACCACAGAAATTGCTCTGTTAAGCTTCATTCCCACCTTTCTAGTTATCTCCTCCTTACTAACTGCCTTCTCTGTGGAAAACTCTTTTTCTTGGGTCACTGCTGTCCTGACTACCACTTCAGACCATTATTTCAAGAAAGACTCAGCCACATACTTCACTTCATTTTTCATTCACCAATGGTCTTTTACACAGCTCACTAACTGCCTTACTGCTACAAACATATGCTTTCCTCCTCACCTGCCTCCAGTTTTAGGATCATGATCAAATCAACTCTACCCTGACTACCTGTAATTTTCAGCACCAATGTGTCCCTCCATGATCACCCCTGTTCTGTATATGTTGTCTTTTGAATGAAAGTGTGAGTTCCTAAAGAGCAGGTATTGCCTTTGCTTTTTTATTTCTATTTCAGTTTGTCACATAGTAAGCAATTAATAATTGATTTCATCCATCCATCTATTCATTCATTCAAAATTACAAATGAACTCCATCTCTCCATATCCAATTCCTTTTTCTCAGGCCTTATCTACATTGACTTCTGACTCTATTGACTGCCATTTAGTCAATACTATCCTCTTTTGTCTTACTACCACACTCTCTTGATTCTTTCCCTGTCTCTAAAACTTCTTTGTTTCTTTACTGGACCTTCATTTCCTTTCACACTTCTCAAGGAACACACAATGCAACCATCTTTGCCCCAAGCTTCCATCCTCAGTCTTTCCTCTTCTCACTCTGGACTTTTTCTTTATCATATCACTCACTTCCAGAATTTCAAGTCTTACTTCTAAATAACAGCTACAGTTTTTTAGCTCCAGATCTGACCCTTCTTCTTAGTTCTAGGTCTGCCTCCATATTAGAAAGATATGAACACATTTGGAAGGTTATGAAGATACTGAACATCTCCACATAAATACTTTAGCAGGCCTAAAGCTTAAGAAACTCACTCAATTGTGTTTCGACAAAGCTTTTGTTTGTTTGTTTCAGACTGATCTGCTTGGTACCATAGATTTGTCCTGGTTCTGTTTCTTTTATAAGCTCAATGGCCCCAGTTTTTGTCCCAATGATCATGTATAAGAGGTACCTATAAATGCCCATAATACAAATGACTGAATGAACAATTTTTTTTATATTCCTCTCAATTCCCCAGCCCAAGCTATTCATCCCAACTTTAGGGACCTCAATGGTCAGTTTAGAGAGTCAGGGATTCAAATCTAGTTGGTGGAAGAGCTGAGTCTAGAATGTGATTGAATTCCACCAGAGACTGGCCTGCAAGCTGGCAAAGAGATACTGATGACTACTCTTAGGGCCTGTTTATTCACCCAACTGTAAATCCAACTGACTCTAGCATTACCAACTGCACATGTCTACATCTTGTCCACAAAGATAATTTGGAGATGTTTCTAAATGTCTTTCAAAAATATGCTCTATTGGGAGGCTAGGTGGCACAGTGAATAGAGTACTGGCCCTGGAGTCAGGAGGACCTGAGTTCAAATCCAGCCTCAGAAACTTAACAATTACTAGCCATGTGACCTTGGGCAAGTCACAACCCCAAATGCTCCTCCAAAAAGCAAAAAAAAATCCTAATTCAAGAAAGGAATGGGTGTCTAGGTGGCACAGTGAGTAAGAGTGCCGACCCCAGAGTCAGGAGGACCCAGGATCAGTTCCAGCCTCAGATACTTAACACACACACACACACACAACTGGCTGTGTAACCTTGGGCAAGTTATTTAACCCCATTGCTTTAAAAAATATTCTCTATCTAATCATGTACAACCTTTACTGTATCTAAATGTTCACTAGTACTTATGAGTCTGGTAACTTCATGAAAAAATCCCCTTGGCCCTGGAGCAATCCTTCATATGTTTCTTGAGAGGACTGTGTCCCAACTAACTTTTCTCATTCAGAATGAACATCTTATTAGTCTACTCAATGAGCCTGGAAGGACCTGGAGGAAATGTGACATTCTCTTGACTCCTCCACAGGGTACCCTAGGGTAGCCTCCTTTTCAAGAACCCATCTAGTTCTCGTCAAATGGATTCACACAAATATAGCCACAGCGAACTGGAACCCAAGGACACATCTCAGCTCTTATGCTCTCAGTCTGTGATGTTGCTGGCTTGTTTTTTTCCTAATTGTGCTGCAATAAAACTCTTCCAAGTATCATTAAAAAATCCATGTGAGGTCCTTGAGTTCAGCATTTTGCACTAGCCTGTTTTCATTAGCAAAGACATTTGTGTGAGTAAGGGTGGGTTATTGGCTATGCCCCAGCAAAGAACTTGCCAGGCTCCATTACATCACTCTGGGGACCTCTTTGAGGGTAGTTTTGCCAGACCAAGAGCCAGGCACTGAAGGGCCCTAGTACAGGACCAGGAAGTGGGACACGGAAGGCTCATTTCAATACCATGGATGCAGGCTGTTTGGGCCCAAGTGTAACAGAACAATACAGTCCCCTAGTTGAGGAGACTCACTTTGTAAACTTCATTTATTGCTGACCCAATTACTCCATGAGCTTGATGTTTGTCTCAGGGCATGAGTGGAATGCATTCCAGACAATGATTTATTAAAAAGCTGAGTTAGGATTGCCAACTGGGATTGGAATGGCTTACTCATAGGTTATCAGAATCTGGCATCAATATGGCAACCTTATTTCACCTTTTATGAACAACTTAAAACAAGGTTATTCACAGCAAAATGTCTAATGCTGGCAGGATGTCAGCTTCATGGAGCTGAACTGTCTTATTCTAACTGCCCACAGTCAGAAAACAACAGGCCACATACTTATGGACTTTCCTGGGGAAAACTTTCATTAATCTTGGCTTCTCCCGTGTGCTGCCAGGAAGGCTGGGAATGTGTGGTGAACCTGGCTTTTGAGGCCCATAAACATGGAAAGACATCATTCTCCACCAATCATTCCAACTAAAGTAGAATCAGTCACCAGGGACATGGCAGGAGACAATGGCTCAAGATGGAGAGTTCCAAGCGGATGGAGCAAAGGATGACTTTTCAGAGTAGAAGGGGCCATGTCTGTGTGGGAGGGTCACCCAGGTAAAGGAGCAGTCACTCTCTCATGTGTAGACTAGGGCATCTCTCAGGAATTTTTTCCTGCTTCCTGTCTAATCCATGGATTTACTCTCTATCAAATGCAGTGTGATACAGTAGGGCATTTGCTTAAGAGAAGTCAAGAAACCTGGAGCCTAGGTCTAGCTCTGTTACTAAAGACCTTTGTCTCCTCTGGCACTAAGTCCTGGGGCCTCGATTGTGGCAGATGTAAAATGGGGGTAGAGTGGAAGAGATCAACCCTAAAGTCCTTTCTAACTCAAAGTACCATGTGATGACTCAGTTCACCAAAGATCAGTGTTCTTGTAGACCAAAATGTCCCTTTAGGGATGCAAAGGGACTCAGCTCAAGCTTAAATAAGTTCAAACTCAAGCAGCTCTATCTATCGCTGTTCTCTTGAAGTAAGATCCTTCTACAGCATTCAGTCCACAGTCATCAGCACCACAGTCGGAGGTATATTGCACTATGCATCCTTAATGGATATTCTCTACAACCCTCTAGGGCCACTCCAAAGGGTACCTCCTTCAATTCCAAATACAATTTGAATTCAATAGAAATTTATTAAGTACTTATGGGATGCAAAGTACTATACTCAGCATTGGAGAAAGAATATAGTTTAGATGAGACAGGCCCCCTGCCTTCAAGCAGATCACTGTCTAGGAGGAAGATAAAGCCCAAATACAATGAGTTGACCCACAAGCCTTGTCTACTATATGGCAAGCACTTGCTATGTGCTGGGAATATAAAGGCAAAATGGAAACAATCACAGTTCTCAAAGGTCCATTCTATCGGGGGATACAATGTCCATATATTATATATGTGCAAACACACATAAGCTAGAAGGTGATATTGGGGTTGGTGGAGAGGTGAGGAAGGGGTATGGCAGTCACAGAGGAGACCACCTAGTGCATGAAGGAGCACTTGATTTGAGCATTAAAGAAAACCAGGGATACTAAGGCATAGGTCATCTTTAATAATGATCCTAAATGTGCAAAACATACAATTTTTTCCTAAAAAGACAATGGAAATCAAAATGAATAATCAATGTCCAAGAAAACATTTGATAAGTCTAGATAAAGTTGAGGGTGAATTATGACAAAGCAGGTCATCATCAAAAGGTGGGATTAGGAAACCTTGACCCAGGTGGGCACATTTAGCAACAGGGGCTCCAGTTGATCCACTCATTCCTTTCACTGGCACTGATAGAGACACCTACCCACTTTTCATTCAGCCCCTTATCTAAGAATCGTTTTAAGTTACTTCCAACTTCAACTGACTTCGAAGTAGAAATCCAGAGATAAATTTTTCCTGTCTCTTCCTCTCCCTTCAGTATGACTTCAAGTCTCAGCTGGCCAACTTTGGTTTTCTTTAAGTGTTGGAGAACTCCTATATTTTTTATTTTTTCCTGTTCTCTTTGCTGTCATTCAAGCCCTGTGATTTGAATAATAAGAAAATCTTATTGTTAAGACTTTTGTTGGGGGAATTCTAAAGCACAGAAATTAACCCTTTCTGTTTTTTAGAACTTCTATCTGAATTTGAAATATAGAAGTAGGTAAGGATGTGCAGGTGAGATCTAGTGGAAAATCCCTGAGTTAGGTGACAGGACATGGATTACAATATCTGCTCAGTCTCCAACACACTATGTAACCTGAGACAAGTCATTTGATTTTTCTCACTCAGTTTTATCTTTTGAGAAAGGAGAACAGATTTTCATGATTGTTTTATCTCACAGGATTATTATGGGAATCAAGTTATCATAGGATTTAGGTTCAGGAGGGAGATTGAATTCATTGTCCAAACTCCATATAACAATTCTTTCTTTTTACAGTAAGAGACAGACAGACAGAGACATACAGAGACAGAGAGAGACAGAGAGACAGATACAGAGATAGACAGAGAAACAGAGAAATAGACACAGAGATATGCATGCACACAAACATACATACACACAGAACATGAAAACATCTTTATACATACCAGGTAATGGATGAATAATCAGTAAACATCTATCAAGAAACTGTTAGGTGCCAGGCATTGGGCTAAACACTGGGAATAAATACAGAAAGAGCCAAGAACATTCCTTGCCCTCAAAGAGTTTACACTCTAATGGGGGAGACAATATGTGAACAAATATATACAAAGAGAGCTATATACAGGATAAATAGGAACATATTAATAGAGGAAAGACATTGGAATTAAAAAAGAGTTGAAGAAGGTTCCCTGTAGAAGGTGGGATTACAGTTGGGACTTAAAGAGAGTCAGGGAAGACAATAGGCAGAGCAGAGATGAGAGAGAGTTCCAGGCATGGGGACAGCCAGAGAGAGTACCCAGAGCCAGGCAATGGAATGTCTTCCTGGTGAAACAGTGAGAAGGACAGTATCACTGGATTAAAGAGTGTACATCAGGGAATAATGTGCAAAAAGAATAGAAAGGTAGGAATAGGCCAGGTTATGAAGAGCTTTGGACGCCAAACAGAGCATTTGGTATTTTCTCCTGGAAGTGAGAGAAAGCCACTGGAGTTTATTGAGTAGTCATGATGTGTTCAGACCTGCACTTTAGGAAATAAAAATAAGAAGAACAAATAGCCTTTCCATAGTGCTTTAAGATTTGCATTCATATAATGTATAATAACACCTATCTGCCAGGGCAGACATGTGAATTAAATGACATAATATTTGTAAAGCATTGAACACAGTGCCAGCACATAATAGATGCTTAATAACTGCTTTCTTCTCTTCCAATTCTTTTTCCACCCTCTCCCCAGGCTGATAAAAATCAAATGTTCATGCCAATGTCTTCTAATTCCAGGCCCTGGCCCTTCTTTCCATCAAACCACACTTCATCTCACTTCCTACACTACCATTCATTACTTTTTTTTAATGGACATTTGCCATGGCTTCTCCAAAGGAATGTTTTCTGGAAGGATCTTTGCTTTGTCACTCTGGCTTTTCCCTTGGGAATTCCTTCATTTTTGATTCATGGAGCTAGAAGGATCCTTAGAGATTCCCTTGTCCAACTCTCTTATTTTACAGAATGGTTGGTAATGATCCCTTCTATGTAATGCTCTTCTGCTGCTCTGTAGGTAGAGTTAGCTACTATCAATGAAGGAAGGTGAGTTGGGAGGGGGGTGTGGACAATTTAGCACAAATTAAATGTCACCCCTGATCAGTTCTAAATCTTGGAATTTCTACTTATCTGTATCCAAGTCAAGGTGTCTGTGACTCTAAGTATTTGCTCTACTACTCCCAAGATTGGCAAGGAAATTCGAGATATCCGAAGCTCTAAAAGACCCCATGTGGTTCCAAATATAGTGTGCTGATGACAATGAAGAGAAAGAGAGATTTAGATACCATGATGCAGTGTAAAAAGTACTGGATTTGTAGGAAAAGAACCTGGGTTCAGATCCTTAGGTCTGCTACTTACTGTATTGTGACCTTGATCAAATCACATAACCTCTTTGGGATTCAATTTCCTCATTTATAAAATGAAAGAGTTGGAGTGAATGTCCCCATGAGTATATTCCATCTTGAAATCCAGGATTGTATTTTATGCTTTGATTGTCTATCTGATGAAAAGCTAATTTCCTCTGTCATTGTAGAGCTCCCCAGATGGTTTCAGCACTGTGAACAGCTCCTTTTTGCTCCCACCAGTGCCTGAACAAGGAGTGACCCAGACTTATTTAACTGACCAAGAATGAGCACTGTGAGCTGGCATATAAAGGTTCCCCCCAGCCATTTTGGAAAAAAAAAAACTCAAGGCCCCACTTTCACAACTAAGAAAGCAGGTATTAATATTAATAGGAATCAGATGTAGGGGTTTCCCTAAGGTAACTGACCTCTCAGCATCTCTCCTTGAGGAACTGAACTAGATGTTCATTTTCTTAAACTTTGCTAGGGGGACTCCTTTTTCATGAGTAGAATAAGAGAAGCATTTATTTCTGAGCCTTGGAATGTGGTTGGGTGAGAGAGGTGAGAACTAAGCTAGAGGAATCTGCCGGGCAGGCCCAGCAGAGCAGAGGCTGTGAGCAGTGGAGCTGAAAGGTGTGCATTTCATTGTCCTTCACTCAATACCAAGAGCTGCCAGTCATACAATGCTGTATGATTCACAATATGTTCTCCCTTTGTGATTTCATTTGGTTCTGAAAACAAATGAGTGAGGTAATCAATGCAGCCATTATTATCCCCATATTCCAAATGAAGGAACTGAGGCTTAGAGGACTTGCCCATGGTCACACATCTAGGAAGCTTTTGAGATAGTATCTGGATGCAGGTCTTCGATGTAAATGCAACAATCCCTTCACTGCACCATGCCGTCTCTCTCAGTTTGGCAAATTATTAAGAGTCTAAAGAGCACAGAAATTCAGGGCAGGGCACCTGGAGCTAGGAGCTTGAACAAGTCACTTTCCTAGAGTCTCAGTCTCACCTTTAAGTTTGGGAGAATATTACGTAAGTTACCAACCTTGCATTGTTGCTATGAGGAAGATACTTTATAAGTTTCCAAATGCATTATCATTGTGAGTTATTCATATTATATATGTGGATACCCAGGCTAGATAATGGAAGGCATACAAAGATAGCTATCATGCCAAGCCTAACTTCAAGCATCTTACAATATCCTGACATAATATCTTACTTGATTCCACACTTAATGATATGGAAATGAGGCATGCACTGCCTTCTACAGAAGGTCTCTCATCTACACAGACTCCCCCTCCCCCAACCCAGGTGTTAATGCCTCTTCCCCCCACCACACACACAATTACTTTACACAGATTTTTCATCTACTTATCTTTGTATATCATTTCCATCCCTCTTCCCCTACACCCCAAAAAAGAAGAAAATAAAGTAAGATCCTTGAAGGCAGAAACTGTTTAGATTTTATTTTTTCATCCCCAGTGCCTGGCACATAATAGGCATAGAACTTCAAGTTTCTTGAATGGATGATTGAACATATTTCTATATTTGATCTGGTTTTTAACACAAATACCTTATAAAATAGGAAATGCAATTAGTATTACCATTTTCCAAGCTGAGAGAAATGAGTCAGAAAGGTTATATGATTTGCTCAAGGTCATACATCAAGTAAACATTGGAGTGGTGAGAAGTTTTTAGTAATCTTTCCCCTATTTCATGATGATTTGCAATAACCGTTAAGGTCCCACAGTGGACTAATCCTCATGCTGGGCTCTACGATGCAGGTGGCCACAATTGAAATGGAAGACTTTATTTGTGCCTACCCAGAACTCACAGAGTTTTGGTGAAATACAGCTTTCAGTTGGAACTTGAAAGATGGAAGGGGAGAGGAGGAAGAGACAATTCCAATGACAGGGAAGTATATGAATGAACTTAAAGATGTTAACTATCCTTGAATGAGAATATTAATAATAACTCCATTACACTTATAGATGCTTTGTAGCTCACAAAGAGATCCCAGAAAGCATAGAATCCCAGAGTATCAGAACTAGGAGGCCCCTGTAATAGATGACCTCCAAACTGTATCTGGGCAGGAATTCACTCTAAAACAACCTTGAGGACAGGTAATCTAGATTTTGTTTGAAACCCTCTAGTGACAACACTCTCAAGGAACTCAAGCAGCCAACTCCATTTCTGTCGAGCACATTTTGGGAGAAAATAGATTCCTTTTATTGAGTCAGAATGTACCACTCTCTAATAATGAATTCTTGCCTAGTTCTAACTTTGGAGGGCAAGGAGAACAAGGCTAATGTCTCTTTGGTTTGACAAGCCCGCAGAAAAAGACACCAAGTCACTTCTCCCACCCTACCCTAGGATGAACATTCCCAATTTCTTCATCTATCCTTAGGTGGCATAGATTCAACACCCCATGCCTGCTTCCTTCCTTAGAACACCCTTCAACTTGACTTCGTCTGCCCTCAAATGAAATAATACTCTCATCTCTGTAGTCCTAGGCACAATACTTCTCCTAAGTCAGGCTTAAGATTGCATCTATATTTGGGACCACCACATCACACTAATACTCATATTGAGTATCTAGCACACCACGCCCCTTCATTGCATTAGGACACTTGACTCTACCCATACCGCCCCCCCCCAGCCTAGATTTGTATAATTGCTTTTTGAATCCAATTTTAGGATTTTCCATTTATGCCTATTTCATTGTGTTATTAAATGTGGCTGATTATTCTTGTCTATCAGGACTCATTTAAGAACCTCATTCTTTCATCCCATGTAAAGTCCTACTATTCATTAAAGAAGTGAAGAGCAGATCCCCAGAGAAAGGTCTGGCAAAACAACAGGAAACGGGAAAAACAACAGTCCCCAAAGCAGGGATGTTCATAGCTGTGATTGCCCTTCAAGGAACCCAAACTCTAGTTACACTTTACTGTAAATTGTGACCATAGCAATTTGCTAATTGCATTAATACCTATAAGTGCATGGGGAACATGACTGCCTAATCACTTGCCTAGGGTGAGTTGAGGGGGGGGGGGAAGTTTCACTAACTCTCCTTTTTGAGAATAGCTAGGAAATTTTTTCTCTTTATTTTGTGATATTCTTGGAAAAATCACTTACCAAAGCATTGGCTCCTTTGAACAGCAATAAAAAATACAACTATATTATAACACAGCAATTTTATTTCCCAACAGAGGAGAAAGATTCAAGGAAGAAATTGTTATTGTCCAGCTATTTTTACATTCAGATAAATTGCAGAGCTGTCTCTCAGGATGGCACCTACAGTCTTCGAGCCTTTAACTCATTCGTGCAGGAACAAACAAAGCAGGAGCTTGGAAAGGTTTTCAAAAGGCTTTCTGTGAAGGGCCATACATTGGAGGCTGCCTGTGTTTTTCCACTCACTTACATGAAGTGATAGTCTATTACTGACTGTGCATCTGAATAAAAGACTGAGAGAAACCTCGAACTCATGGTATGAGACAGTAAGAAGAAAAAAGGGGAATTTTTCCTAGTCTACCTTTATCATGCCTATTTGGACCAAACATTAATTAATCGATTGACTTTCTTATAGCTGAACCTTTGCACCAAGCGGTCTTGACTTTTTGCCACCTTGAATAATTTGAAATTGTTTTTTCTTGAGGTTATTATAATTTATAGCTCCATCAACGATGCATTAAAACATCCAGCTTTCCACACCACCCCCAAAATGATTATTCCCATCTTCTCTCACTTTTAACAAATGACCTGGTGTGCCTCTGATTTCCCTTCTTTTTGAGTCCGGATGTTGTCATTGGAGACAATACTTTCAGAGGAAGTGTTTTCCCTTTGCAACAATACTCATAAATTAGACTCACTTGCTTCCCCCCACTAAACACACCATTTCAATTCTTCTCTTTACCACATCACCCATTCTCTAGCAGCCCCTCTTTTTGCTGAGAGACTACAGGAGATCTATTCCCGCCATTGTTTACCCATGGACTTAATTAGGATATATCACATATTCTCTAGTTCGCCAATCTTTTATATAGCCTGGCATTCTATTCATTCCCATAAGATACATTCATTCACCTGGGGGAGGAGTTGTGGGATTTAGCACACGGTGTTTTCGGATTGCTCTTCCGCTGTCATGTCTATTTCCTTAAATTCTATTTTCATCTTTATCCTCTTGTGTATTTTAAAAAAAGAAATCTCTTAAAGCTTCTTGGTTTTTTTTTTTTTCATCCCAAAAGGCATCTTTCTCTTTATGTTTTTTTCTTCTTTTCTCTAGAGATAGTGTAATTTATTTGATTGTGGATTATTTTCTTAGTAATTGTATTTATTTACTTTTGTTGTGTTTTCGCTTTTCAGGGTATTTGCCAGTGAAATGATCTGCATGTCTGTTTTGTTATGATGGTGGTTTTTTGATGCATCAATTGCCTCCTCTACTGAACATCCATCTTTTTTCATTGATGAGTATCGGATTTGCAGGGGTGTCATTTTGGGGTGCATTTTAACCTCCTTTGCTGTTGGGAATATATTATTCCCTTCCTCATGTGGTTTCTTGGGGCTTGTATTATTTGAATATCCTTTCCTTTCCATTTGAAAGTCACTCTCCCGGTTGCTTGGTGAAATTGTTTTTGTCATTGGAACTGTTCAATTTTACCTCTTTGTGTCTAAGAGTTTAAACAAAAAGCATTTTCTTTTGCTCCCCATCTTTGCAGGTGATCTGTGCATTTTTTGGATTGGTGCTTTGTTTTCGGCATTTGGAAGTATGGGGAAGTTGCTTTGTACCTTTTCTTGTTGATAACGTTTAGTTTCTTTTGGGTAACTTCTCTAGTTCTTTTGGGAAGCCTCTGATCCTTAAACTACTTCCGCATGACTTGGCTGCAAGATCAATGGCTATAGCTGGCAGAGGGCTCATGTAGCACTGTAGTGTTCTTTTTGCTTTTCTTCTTTCTTATTCTTCAAATTTCACATATTTATATTCTCAGTCTATTGCACTTTTTCACATTTCTTTGGAGATCTTCATCAGCATGGGAGCAACTGCTTCTATTCTGCTATTTATTTTTTACTATGCAGCTTATAAATTCTGCCATTCTTTCCTTTCTAACATCTTTATCAATGTCAGCATCAGCATCAGCATTTATTAAACACCAATTACATGCCAAGTGTGGTGCTTAGCTCTGAGGATGCAGAGGAAGGCAAAATTGTAGCTCGTGGAGATCACATTCTAGTGGGGGAAATAAAAGTGAAACAGATACATGATATGTGGCAAAGAATCTTAGAGAGAAAGCACTAACAATTGGGGGTCTGTGTTTGGAAAAATCTCTTGGGACTCCCGATTTCTGAAGGGGAATTCTTTCAAGACTCTGATTTCTCTCTTAAACCATTCCAGAATATCCTGCTACTATTCTGTAATTTCTTGGTGATCAAAAGGGGTCTATGTTCATCATGTATTGATTAAAACTATTTTGTCTTCAAATATTAATTAAGAAAAGTTTATAATATTTTAAATGTTTTAGTTCTTATTCTTTTT
The DNA here is from genome assembly GCF_028583685.1 of Petaurus breviceps papuanus. Classification (NCBI taxonomy): domain Eukaryota; kingdom Metazoa; phylum Chordata; class Mammalia; order Diprotodontia; family Petauridae; genus Petaurus; species Petaurus breviceps. The sequence continues at coordinate 2,796,700 of NW_027186310.1, forward strand.
CTAATTTTGTTACGTTCTCTGTTATTTCTCTACTTGTACTCCAGGTTTTTGGACAACCAGGTGGCACAATGGATAAGAGTGTCACATCTATGAGTCAGAAAGACTCATCTTACTGATTTTAAATCTGACCTTAGACGTTTACTAGCTTTGTGTCACTGGGCAAGTCACTTGATTGTTTGCCTTAGTTCCTGTAGCATCAACCACACTGGCATACCCAGGATGCTTGCTAGCACAGTTTCTTAGATCTGCTTTAGTAGGAAAGATAGTTGTTTTAAGGGGTCAACAATCTTTTTCAATTAAATTCACTAGTTCAGGGGAAAAGTCAGCCCCCTGAACTTCAGAGAAATTACAGAAAAAATACAAGTAGAGAAATAAAGACCAACAGACAGGGCTCTGACTGCCTGAATCAACTATACACTTTATATACATTCCTGGGTGGAGAGAGCCTTTACATCTGAGCATTCAGGAGTTCTGAATACACAGCCACTCAGAATCTCGATCAGGGAATCACAAGATCTTTCTTATAAGTGAACCCCCAAAGCAAAATACCAACTCATAGTGTATATACAGGTGTGAAAGCCTTTCTAGAGCAATCCTCCTCTAAGCAAACTTCCCTTAATGGACTCCACCTGAGGTCTATTAATGGGTAGGGAAGATCTTATCCCATTAACATTAGAGTTCCTTATTCATAAAATTAGCTGGAGAAGGAAATGGCAAACAATTCCTGTGTCTTTGCCAAGAAAATCACAAATAGACTAAAAAAGAGTTGGACAGTACTGAAATGACTGAAAAACAACAGCATTCTAGGTTTCTAGTTGAATTTGGTTCTTCTTGAAATAATTGCTATCTGTAGCCTTTCCCCCTAATTTTCCTCCATTCCTCCCTTTCTATCTCTTCCCCCTTTTGTGCATGGTTTACCTTTAGCACTGGACCACAAAGCTGTCTCAGCATCCCTTCCCTCCTCCACATTGGGTAATTCATTTTTCCCAAGCCCCAGTACCTGTCCCAAGTAGTTTCTCCTGAAAAAGCCTGACCCTCTCTGGATCGCTGTCCCTTTTTTTCAGGTCCCATGTTGCCATGCACACTAACAGCCTGCCCCAGGCCCCTGCATCCTTTAAATTTCCCTCTAGATTAAGATAAAATGGATACTTTTGATTGCATACAATTAAAAAGATTTTGCTACTCCCTTCTATTCTGTCTTCAATACAGATGACTTGTTCCATGCAGAAGATTCACCAATTCCCGAGTCTGTGAGTTTCCACTGGATGCCCTCTGCCAGCTGACTTCCCTCCTTACCTCTGGCTTCCTTCCATCTTCTTCAGTGATCTCCTATAACCCCTGCTCTAATTACCATCCAACCAGCCTGTAGATATCTTGGATCTCCTAAGCTCTCTACATGCAATGGCCCCCATTAGACAGGGAGCTCCTTGCAGCCAGGGGCTTTGTTTTGGTCTTTCCTTGTATCACCAGTGCTCAGCATGATGCGTGGCATGTGGTAAACACTTTAGGCTTCTTGACTTATTTGATCCTTTTTCTACTGCAGTTCTCAATTCCCTCCTTTTTAAAGTGGAGGGGTTGGCTAGGAAGCCTCTAAGATCACATCTATCTCCAAATCCTCTGCCTCTGATGTCTAGATATGGCACTTCCAAGTCTCTTGGCAGCCACATGGTATCTTGATCCTTCTGTCTGCCATATTTCTGACCCCTACTCTTCTCTGTGCAGCTCAGGAGCAGCTAATTTTGACTTCCTACTTTCCTCTGCAAGTCTCCTGGAGTCAAACCCCTCACTAGTTCACATGCCCAGCCACTTATAGCAGCAGATTCACACCACATTTTTCCTAAATCTCCTGCTTGGCCGGTCACACAGAAGAGTCAAATGCTTGTTGGGCTTTTAACATATGTGAAATTTCCTCAAGGAGGTCTGACAATTCATCTCTGTGATACTGGGATCAATTATTCACTGCTCTTGCATTTGTCATGTGTGTCATGCAAATCCAGCCCTCTTCACATGGCTATAGGCACCACTGTGAGCTTATAACCTCACAACATCTGTGGCAAACATCCCCACTTCTCCCCTTTTGTGGTGACTCTATTTCAGGATCCCATCACCTCCTGACAATTGCTGTCAGGTCCCTGTGACATCACTGTCACCATCTATAAGCCATTATCAGAACAATGGCCAAAATCTCCTTCCTGAAGCACTGCTCTGATCACAGATGTCCTCTACTCCAAATCTGAGAGGAGCTTCTCATTTCCTGTTTTAAAAAGTAGAAAATCTTAATCTTCTCATTGAAGGTCATTTAGAAGCTCATTCCTACTTTCTTCTCAACCTTATTTTATAATACTCTCCTTTCACATTCTTGGTAATCAGTTCATTTTTGGTTCATTTCACTTCATTTCAATTCAGTTCAATTTTATTCACAGAGAAGAGAACAAACATTTTCTAAGTACCGGTGTGCCCACACTCTGATTATTGCTCTAAAAATATTATCTCACTTGATTATCCTCAATTGAGGGAAGTGAGGAAGAGGGAGTTTCAGTGACTTCCTTATGATTGTAGAGCTACTAAGTGTGTGAGGCTAGACTGGAACTCAAGTCAATAGTCAAAAAGCATTTATTAAGCTCTTGCTATATTCCAGGTACTTTGCTAAGTACTAGAGATATAAAAGGCTAAAAAGCAGGTGGGGAGGAGGCAAGGGCCTGACCTGGGGGTGGAGAAATCAGAGAAGTATTTGAGTATCTGAGAAGTATCAGCCAGATAAGGAATGAGGTAATGACTAAGCTAAGATCGCTCTATCAATAGAGTTTTTGGAGTTCATGGTTCTACTCTCCAATCCAAATGTCAAAGGAGGGTGATGAGGTGGAATTCTAAGACTGATGGCATCTTGCAGGATGATGAGGTTTTCCCAATAAGGAGCTTCCTGAGGTAGGAGGAGAAATCAGACAACTCGCAGTGCAGTGTAGCCAGGTAAGAAATGTGATGTCTAAACTGGGCTTCCTCCTTAAATGGAGGTCTTTCTGACTCCCAGCCCAGTGTTCTAGCCACTGGACCACTATTGTTTACATTCCCCATGAAGTCCAGGTTCAATGCTGGGGGAACCAAGGGTACACAGGGTACTCCCTACCTCCAAGGAGCTACCAAATTGTTTCTAAATAAACTTGACTACTCCCATGACATTTTTGCCCTTTCTTCCCCCAAATGTTTGCATTTCATCAAATGATCTCTCATGCATGCTCAGAACTTGTCTTCTCCTGTCCTCACTTAAGTCTACTGGAAATTTCCTCTTCCCTCTAGACATCAGTGTCAACTACTTTTATGAAGTCCTAAGTGAACCCACCCAATGAAAAGTCATCACATCCTGAGCACTACCTATCACTTTGGTCTATTGCCATTTATAGACATGTAAGGAAACGCTGACCATGGGAGTCATATGTGAAGAAAGGAAAAAAGAGTAGAGATGTGAATGCTATGATCATCACTTTATACTTAGAAATTTCCTTCCGCATTGTAATGGTGATGGCACAATCAGGATAATCCAGGATCTGGCAGCTTCTACACTGAGGGATCGAAGGGCTTGGAATATGATATTCTGGAGGTCAAAGGAGCTGGGATTAAAACCAAGAGTCACCTATCCAGCAAAACTGAGTATCGTGTTTCAGAGGAAAATATGGTCATTCAGTGACCATTCTTGCTGAAAAAAACAGAGTTGAACAGAAAATTTGACATTCAGATACAACAAGCAAGAGAAGTATGAGAAGGGAAACAGGGAAAAGAAATCACAAGGAACTTATCAAAGTTGAACTATTAACATTCCTACATGGAAAAACAATAATTTTAACTTATGAAACTTTTCTCAGTAATTGAAGGGATTAGAAATATATATATATATATGTATATATATATGAGGGTATATGGGCATATGAATACATATGTGAATGTGTGTATATATGTTTACAGGTATACATAGATAGAGGGCACAGGACCAATTTAACAGGAAGAGACGATACTTAAAAAGGTGAAATCAAGAATGAGAGAGGAATATAATGAGAGGAGATGGGGAGAGACAGATTGGGGTAAACTATCTCATACAGAAGAGGCAAGGGAAAATGGTTACAATGGAGGGGAAGAATAGGAAGGCAAAAGGGAATGGGTCAACCTTATTCCCATTGAATCTGGCTTGAGGAGGGAGTGAAATACACACTAAATAGGGTATCTTACCCTCCAGGAGACTAGGGGGGAGGGGATGAGAGGGGGGATGATGGAAGGCTGGGGGAGGAAAGTTAGAAGCACCCACTTTTGAAACGGGATGGGATCAAAATAGAGAATAGAACAAGTGGGAGGTGGGATAGGAGGCAGGGAAATATAGTCAGTCTTTTACAATATACCTACTATGTTATTGTTTTGCATTAGCACATGTACAACCTATACTTATGCTTATCTTACCAATAAGGGTGGGTGACAAGGAAGGAAGGGAATGAATCTGGAATTGGAAGTTTTAAAATCAAATATTCAAGTATATATGTATATATATATATATACTATTATTAATAGCATCTTACATGTAATTGGGAAATAATATATACAGGCACTGAGGCATAGAGATCCACTGGAAAAGTCGAAAGGGGTATGGGAGAAAATATGGGAGGGAGCAGATTGGAGGGGGGGATATCCTGTGGGACTGCTATTTTGGGGAAGTGGGTAGGGGAAAAAAGAGGAGAAAATTTGTAACTCAAAATCTGGCGGAAAAGAATGATGTAAATCAGAAATTAATAAATCATTAAAAAAAAGTGTTGTAAAGGGTTGAAACACTATTTAAAAGTCATCTCTCATTATTGTGTGCTTTGGAAAAAGAATCCTAGACTTGGCAGGACCATAGGTCACATTGACTGTAGTTCAGTTCTGACTAATAGATGAGTCTTCTCTGCAGCAAGCCTGAAAGTGGCTATTTAGCCTCTACTATCTGCCATAGAGATCATTGTTCTCTGAAGCCCCCTCCATTAAAAATCAGCTCTGATTTCTGGGAAGTTATTTCACATATTATGACTGACTCTGCCACTCATGAGCTTCCCCCAGCCTTCTTCCCCCTGACTTCTGGCACCAAACGAACAAATTGAACCCTTTACCCATATGCAGAACTGCAGATATTTGCTCATGATCCTCCCAACTCTGAGATTCAACATTAAAGCCAAATTCATTCTACTTTGCTAGGAAATGACACAGAGAAATGTTCAATGGATGGGTGTTTCAAAGAGACAGATACTGGCCTAGTATAAGGAGAAACTCCCTTACACCCAGAGCTCTCTAGAAATGTCCTAACTAGGAACTTCCTAATAGACAGAATAGCAAAGTATGGGCTGCCGCTGGAGTGCTCAGTATGCCATAGCTGAATACATTCAAGTGAAGACTAGGCAATGCTTTCTTGGGCACATCATAGAATCTGCTGTGATTGGGGTACATCAAGTCGTCTTAACCTTGGATCCATGGACTTGTTTTATTTTGATGACTGAATTTCAATTAAAAAATTGTTTTACTTGTAATCCTATGTATTTTATTGTCCACGTTTAAAATGATGATTTTGAGAAGGGGTACACAACTTTGCCAGACCAATTGCCCAAGAGGCCCTGAACATACAAAGAAGGTTCTCCCTGGCCTAGAGAATGGTGACTGTGTGAGTGGAGAAAGGGGACTTCTATAAGAGATACTCTGAAGGTGGAAACTTGCTTGTGTGCTAGACATGAGAAGATGGGAGAGTAAGAACCTGAAAGTGATGTCAAGGTTGTGAAATCTCATTAACTGGAAAGATGTTGAGGGGTTCAGTATTGGTGTGAGCACCCTGCCTCACCTGCCATCTCCTCCTGAAACCTCCATCAGGACCTGGAACCTCCTCAATCTGGAGCATCCCTCCCTTTGGCCCTCTTCACTCATTGGACAAAGGTAATGCTGATGTCACTTTAAGACAATCATCATTCCTTGGAACAGAAACAACTAGCAATTTGAGTGGGACTAAAATGTGAGGACCTTTGACTAGAGATCTGACTACTAAGTAAGAAACAGTGAATGGCTGACTTTCCTGAAGTGATTCAAAGGGCACAACAGAGAATTGGAGAAGTAGCAGCACCAGTCGATAGTGGTATAAATGTAAAGGGAAAAAAGATAAAACAAAACTGAATTGTAAGGAACAAATTTAGTATCAAAGACGATGAATGAGAATGATCCTCTCCCACCTTTGTGCAGAGATGGGGGAACGGTGAGGGTGGAATGCTGTGTTATACACAGATGTATTCGATATATTGATTACTATTGCTAATTTCCCTTTCCTTTTAATTTTTGTTATATAAGAAGGCAATCTGGGAGGGTCACACACAGACGTGTGTGTGTGTGTGTGTGTGTGTGTGAGAGAGAGAGAGAGAG
>NW_027186310.1:2803210-2846276 GCF_028583685.1 Petaurus breviceps papuanus
AGAGAGAGAGAGAGAGAGAGAGAGAGAGAGAGAGAGAGAAAGAGAGAAAGAGTGAGAGACAGAGAGAGAGAGACAGAGACTGAGAGAGACACAGAGAGAGAGAGAGACAGAGAGATTGGGAAATGTACATGATAGAAACACAAATTATTTCTTTTTCAATAAAAAGAAACTACTTAGTTCAGTTTCCTCTTCTTCAGAAAGAGTCTCATACTTGTGGTTTAGCTCCAAAAGTTAATGGTTCTTCTTCTTCCTTTTCTCCTGGATTGTTCTACCTTCTGTCTAGCTGTCTTGGCATAGGGGGGAATACGCCTACTTCATAGGCTTTTTCTTCTTTGTTTTTTCACTGAAGGTATGCTTTAAAAGTTCTTGTATGTGCAAGAAATATTTATAGCAGCTCTTTTGTCTTGGTAAAAACTGGAAGTTAAGGGGTGTTCATCATATGCATGGATGTGTGTATGTATGCATATGTGTTTATTTATGTGTATATATGTGTATGTATACACACACATACACACACACCAAATAATGATATGTTAAATCACTGGACTATTACTGTGCTGAAAAGAGGCATCGGAGAAACCTGGGAGGGGGAGGGACTTGTAGAACCAGGAAAACAATTTATACTATCACCAAAGAGCCCCCGGTCTAGCTGATCTTGGCTATTCTGTAAAACTGGCCTCCTCCTGCCTTGCCACTATAGGAATAATGAGAGAAATCATTCCAATTTATGTAGCATTTTCATATTTGTGAAATGATTCCATAGATGATCACATTTCATTTTCACAGCAACCGTGCAAGACAGGGTCATTATGACCAACTGATAGATGAGGAAACCGAGGCTCTGAAACATTAAATGTCTTGCCCATGATCATGTGGTTCGCAAATGTCTGAAATAGGATTTGAATACAGATCATCCTGACATCTTGGTCTACTTCCTACGGAACGCTGTCTCTAAAAAGGGACTAGCTTTTCTCTATGGGGCTTTGAGTCGCTCAGAAAAATCATCCTGAAACCCTGAGTCAAGTCGTCTCTCCTGGTCCCTAGCCATCTATAAATAGTCTGCTAAAACACTGGCCTTGCTCTGGAGTTGCCTGAGGCATCTAGCACATATGTGCCCACAGGACTAGGCAAGGCTACAGAGATCATCTGTGGGCTTTCATTACTAATAGTACTTAAACATATCTTATGTAATTAAATGAGAGTGGAAGCTGGGATATGACATTTTCTATTGGAGCCCCCTCAGGAGATGTGGGCAGACTAGCTCTTTCATGTCCAGGGATGAAATATACCACAGAAATGCAAATGATGAATGTTCTAAGGTTTCTAATGTGAAACAAGTTTAGCCTGCCTGATCAAAAATGGTTCCGTCAGACTCAGGGTAGGTGTGAGGGCTACATAGGCATAGTCACACTCAGCAACCCAATTACAGGCATAAAATGGGCTGTTTAGAACCCTTCTGACCCTCAGCTCACACCATTATCCCCCCTTGAGGTGTCTACCCAGTGGTAGAAAGGGCCCTGGCTCTTCCAGATGGATGAGTTGGCCCCAAAGAGGAGGTAACCTGATTCAGAATCCAAATAGTTTTGGGTACCAATGACTGTCTATGCCTCCAGAAGGAGAAGAAATGTAGCAACAGACCCAGCAATAGAACAAGGCAGGAGCTAGATGACTTAAGGCCTAATCGGGAACTTTGGGAGAAATAAATGTACTTGAACATGCACAGTCATGTCCAGATGGCTACATGGGGAGGTAAATGGGGTTCAGAATCCCTAACTCTGTTGTCTTATCATTTAAAGAAAGTCATAAGATACTCAGTTGAATTCTTCTTGTGTGTGGGATACTAATGACTGACCATAACTTCATCTCTGCTGCAGAATTACCAAGGCTCAGAGATGGCAGGAAGCTTGCAGCCTGTCTAGTACAACACAGATCTGAAAAGCAGTCACACTGCATCCATGCCTCAAATTGAACTCTAACCAGAAACCTCACCGTCACTCTCACCCTGCATCCTGTGCCAGTTCATTCTCCTTTCATACGAATTTAAGTATGAAAAAGGGTTTTTTCATTCATTCCTTCTTTTCTACCTCTCTGCCTTCTCCCCTCTCTTCCTCCCTCTTTACCTTCCTTCCTTCCTTCCTTCCTTCCTTCCTTCCTTCCTTCCTTCCTTCCTTCCTCCCTCCCTTCCTCCCTTCCTTCCTTCCATCCTCCGTCCCTCCCTTCTTTTCTCCTCCATCCCTCCCTCCCTCCCTCTCTTCCTTCCTTCCTTCATTCCTTCCTTCCTTCCTTCCTCCCTCCCTTTCTCCTTTCCTTCCTTTCATCCTCCCTCCCTCTCTTCCTTTCTCCTCCCTCCCTCCTTTCCTCCCTCCCTTCCTCCCTCTCTTCCTTCCATCCTTCCTTCCTTTCTTCCTTCCTTCCTTCCTTCATAGTTTTTTTTTTTTCAGAAAGCACACATCTCTCTATCCCACTTAGTTCTGGCCCCTTGTGCCAAGGAGGACCCAAATAATCTCCTTTCTCTATATGAGCCTCCCAAAAACCTGAAGAAGAGAGTTATGCTCCTGCTGCCACCGTGTTCTCTTTAGCTTGAATCTAGGACCGATAGAACCAGAGGACACAGAGCTGGAAAGGAGCTTTAAAAGCTGCTCAGTTTCCCTCATTTTCTGGAAGGACAGGATCAGTTCAAGGGAAGGGAGATGATTTTCTCCAGGTCCCCGAGGTCGAAGGGCTGACCTGTTCCTCTCACCCATCCTCACCCAGCACAGCCTCTGGCCCCATCGAGCCTCATTGTCTCTCAGTCACTATCAGGGACTGAATTTCATGCTCCAGGTATCCTCTGACCCAGGCCATAGGCAGTAGAACTGTCACCACCAGCCCAGGAGGTCTCTAGTGAAGCCCAGGATCCTGGGAGGATGTGGCTGCTTCAGCGGCAAGGACCCTCTGCTCCTTCTCTGTGTACCCAGAGCTTTGCGCGGTACCTGACACACAAGGGGTGTGTAAGATGTGCCCATCACCAGCATCTTTTACTACTTCCTAATGTTTCACTAGCTTTGCCTTTTTCTTTCTAATTTTGGGAAGTTGTTGGCCAGGAAGTCTCTCCTGACACTGTCCCAAACTCCCTCCCCCACCCAGAGAAGGTATTTTGGTAGATATTCTTAGTTGGATTATGTTGAATTTCCTATCTGATTGCTAAACGTAGCCCTTACCTCTTAAAGAGATCTTTGCAAATATTTATGGAGTTTCTAAATCATGGATGGGGAATGAAAAGGGAAACACTAATTTCAGGAAAAGCTTCTGTCCAAAGTCAAAGGTCAGAGATGGTTTACAGGACTGAGCCCAAAGTGAATTTGGGTTCCCTTCTGATTAGATGCTGGGAACTCTTCATGCCCCAATTAGTCTGAGAATGATGCAGGAGGCAAGTCCAAGTAAAACAAACCGCTACTGCTTTGTCACTCTTGGGCACCAAGGATCTGTGACACTTCTGTGACATTCATAGAAGATCAGTCTGCCCTTGGCTGAGATTTTGTCACGTAGTGAGTAGGGCATCCCACGGCCTGGGCTGTGAGAAGGGACAGTGAGTAGAGCACAGACCCTTTAGTCAGGAAGCTTTAGGGTCAAATCCCATATGTGACATTTCCTTGATTTGTGACCCCAAGCAAATTCACTCTCAGCTTCCTTCCCCATAATAGGGGGTTCATAAACAGAGCTGTAGCACCTAATTCTCATGGCTCTAGTAAGAGTCTAATGTCAGCATTAGGTCAAATGAAATGTTTGACAACCTTCAAGTGCCATTAGAATACCAGTGTGATTATCACACACACACACTCACACATGCACACACGCATACTCACACACATGCACAGGCCTACACATGTGCACACACACACACAAACACATATGCATATACTTGATGAGACCAAAAGGAAGTTGCCATGACAAATCACTTTCCCTATCTGAATCTCAGTCTTTTTGTTCTAATATAGAAATAAGAACACTGGCAGACTCATGGGGTTATTGTGAGCAAAGCTCTTTAGGAATGAGAAAATTATCTCCAAGTTTGAGTTCTCTTATGGTATGCAATTCAAGAGTTGGGAAGATCATGGTTTCATCATCAGAGGAGTACAGATTTTGAGCTGGAAGGGAACTTGGAGGCCATTTTCCCCACCTGTTTATTTTGAAGGTGAAGAAACTGTGCCCAGGAGAGGGGATGTGACTTGTCCAAGGTCGTGCAGGCAGTAAGTGACCAAGGTGGGGTCTTTTGACTGAAAATCCAGCCTTCTTTCCACTACAGCAGCTGCTTCTGACATATGATGGAATAGGCCACATCCCCTAGAATGGATCAGTAAAGAAAGATATCCCCTCTGGATTTCTAGGAAGCTCAAATGTGCTGTGATCCTTACATAGCAACAGGTCTTAACACCAAAAAGGGACAAAGCCAAACCCAGCTGAAGGCCAACACTTGCCTAACATCACCAGCTGGTGTTCATGACATCTTCCCAAGGATCACCCTTGGCCCTGTGATTGAGGTGGCCTCTTTAATACTGACAACAAGAGTGACTTCCAAGCTGTAAAATCTCTCTCTGTATGGTTGTTTAATCCAAGCAGGGGATGAAATAGAATGGATATAAAGCTCAGTTTTATGGGGTGAGTTATAAGCTTCAGTCACGGAAACATGCCCTGAGGGCAATTGGCTGAAGTCTGCCCAGTGGATGTTCAATAAGTCATGGTATCCAGAGCTCTGAAGAAACCAAGCCCAGGGGATCAGCTATGAGTGAGGGCCTCTGGGAACTGGGATTTGCATGGCAGACCACTTTTTAAAAAGTCACACAAACCTTTCATTTTATTATTTTGAAGGCCAGGCCCATAAATTAGCAGGAAAGACCAAGCTGAGCACTGAACTTTTAATTTAATTCTGTGTTTATGCAGCTTTATGGTGGAACATGGTGTTTTCCTCCCACTCATATGGTTATTTCTGCCATAACATTTCAACCACAGTGATAAAAACTCATGCTGCTATTGGATTGAAGATGGAGAATGAAGTGGACGAGGGCTGAAGACGTAAAGGAGCATGGCATTGGGGGTTTGTTCAGAAGGACGATCACTGTCAGATCCCGTCAAACAGACAATCGCATTTCCATCTTCCTGCTTTATTGAACCAATAAGGGCCAGCAAAGCCAGGGGTCAACTATCTCTGGAGTCTGTTAATATCCAAAGTGGATTCCTGGGACTGAACAGCAAGCTTCTCTTAACAGTGTGATTTGATTCTGTTTGTTAGGATCAGGGTTTCAGGTACATGGGCAGGATGGTTTGGATATGTCTTAATATTTCCTAATAAGGGACAGCTGGGTTGTATAAGGGGTAGAGTGATGGAGTTAGGAAGACCTGAGTTCAAATACTGCCTCAGACACTTACTAACTGGGTGATCCTGGGCAAGTCACTTAACCTCTCTCTTACTCAGTTTCCTAAATTGCTAAATGGGGATGACAATAGTAGTGCCTATTTCCCAGGACTCTTGAGAGGCTCAAATAAGACAGTAAGTGTAAAGCACTTAGCACAAAGCCTGGCATGTAGGAAGCATTACAGAGGTGTCAGTTCTTATCACGCCCATGCTCAGGGTCTTAGAGTCATGGCCCACCCAGAGGGCCCGGAGGTTATCTGCGTCAACCCTCTCATGTTACAGAAGAGGAACCTGGCCCCAAATGGCAAGAAGTGAGCCTGACATCCTCGGGCTGACGTGGCCTTCCTCAGTCACCCCCAATCGGCTGTTCTTGACCCGTACCACAGCAACTCCAGGCAAGGCTCCTCTCCTGCAGAGGCGAGCGATTGTCAGAGAGATACTCGGCCCATCTGCAGGCCTGGCCCTGAAGCTCTGCCACTGTCATGTGGCCTTTGGGGGCCAATTCTCTAGTGGAATAGCTTTTAGGAAGCAGGGGTTATGGTGGGCAAGCATAAGCATCTGCAAAATTAGCTTTTTAAAAAGTTCCGTGTAAGGTTTGAAAATGAACTCAAAATGCATCTCCTCCAAAGGGCCTTCACTGATTTCTTCAACTCAAAAAGTCAGTCAATAAGCATTGTTAAATGCTTTCTACATATCAAAACCTGTGAACAGTACTAGGGATCCAAAGGTGAAGCCAATCCCTGCCTGAGAGGAGATCACATTCCAAGGAGAGGGCATGAAAGCATTTAGGGAGAGGAGAGCAGGAGAGAGGGGGGGAGAGGGGAGAGAGAGAGAGAGAGAGAGAGAGCTAGGAGGTGGAGGAATGGGATAGGGAGGAGAAGGAGGAAGGCAGACAGAATCACTGACAGAGACAGGCAGAGGCAGAGATAGAGGAAGGGAGGGAGGGGGAGGAAGAAGAAGAGAGCCATGGAAGGTAATTTGAGAAGTGAAGAATCAGCTAGCTGGGGGAGAGGAGAACTCAGAAGGACCTTGCCCAAGGTTTAATTTGAGCTGAGTGTTAATGGAAATGAAGAAATAGAGTTGAGAAGGCAAAGCATTCCAGCCATTTAATAAGAGGGACGGTCAGTGCAAAGGGAGAGAGATGAGAGATATGGCTGTAGATATGGGGAACAGAGACTGGCATCTTCTAGCTGGGTTGGAGAATGTTTGGAGGGAAATAAGGTGAAAGAAGATTAGAAAGGTAGAGAGGGGCCAGGTTAGAAAGGTAAGAGTTTGATCCTGGAGGGAACTGGGGGGTGGGGCATTGGACCTCCTTGAGCAAGGGATGGCATGGTCACACCTGTGCTTTAGAAAAATCCCATTGGCAGATGAATATGTGATGCTTTGGAACAGGAAGGAAGAAAAAAGGGGGGAAAGTAAGTTACATGACAACGACATTATATATTTAAGAGGAAGCGTTATGTAAGGTATTTGCATTTTCATGTACAATCGTCTTTTTTCTATTCTATTGTGTTATGGAAATGCTTTTATTTTTCAAATTCAAATAAAATTAACAAAAAGAAAGATAAAGAAGGCATTAACTTGTTGTGACTATGTGAGTGGAGAGAAGAAAGTGTGTGTGAGGGGCGTTGTGAAGACAGGATCAGATTGGACAGAGTGCATGTGTGGCATTAGAGTGAAAAGCCAAGGGCAGCACTGATCTGGCAAGGCTGGGTGGGTGAGAGGACGGTGGCAGGAAAGATGAGAAGAGCGAGCAGCTTGGAAGGAAGGGAGATGAGTTCTCTTTTGGACTGGCTGAGTTGGAGATTCCTCTGTCTCCATCCTCAGATGACATCGCATCACCATGCATCTGGATCCTATTGATTAGAGTGGGTGAATGTCCACTCTGGAAGGGATCATTGAGATCACCTGCCCCCAACCTGATGGAATGAAAGAAGGGTCACTCCACAGAGACTCCATGGGAGTCCTCCCAGATTCTCCCTCTGGATACTCTTTATTGTGCCCACTTTGTTACCTCAGGCAAGAGGACTTCATACTAAAATGCCTCACAGATCTAAATTTCAAATGCAGGATTTCTAATACAGGCAATTGAGAAGAAAAGGACAATGTAGGGCAGGCTTTTGCTTGGTGAATACAGGTGATGCCTGGTCATTAGGATTAGTGCTGCTGAGAGGATCAGCTTGTTTTATAGACATCCTTCAGTGCAGAATTTCTTGAATGTGTTATCTTGGAAGGTAGTGAATTCTGTGCCACTGAAATTCAGAGACTCTTGGATTCCAAGAGAAACACCATGATTTTTCATGCTAGGTAGTTATCATGGTATCGTAGAAGGGTTCTTAAGCTATGGTGTGTACACATGTATTGTTAATTTTTTTTAAACAATTTCTTCAATTAACAACATTAGCCCTCTTTGTCTCACCTCCCCACGCCCAACACCACTGAGAAAAGAAAAACAAAGCTCTAGAAAAAATATATAACCAAACAAATACATCCCTACATGCATATATCACTGGACATATCTAACCCCTCAACTCTCAGTTAGGAAGTAGTGAATTCAAAAGTCTCAGTGCTTTGGAATGATGGTTAAGCATTAGATTGATCAAAGGTCTTAAGTTTTTTAAACTCAGTCATTTTCATTCGAATATACAAGAAATTATTTTCTTGTAGTTCACTATGTAGCAATTCAAAAAGAGGTTCAAATAATGTACACTTCCAGATTTTCTTTTGAGGCATTTTTAAAAGTTGTTTGGAAGGGAATTTGGGAGAGCTCAGGTGAGTCCTTGCCTTTTCTCCACCACCTTGGCTCTGTCCCCTAACCCTGTGATCTTTAAGATATTTTCCAAGTTTTAATCCTGTAATCAAATGATCCCCCACTATTGATTCCCTACCATGTGTTAGGGACTAGCGATACAATGACAAAAATAATGAGTTCAGCTTTGCCTTAGAGATGATTCTGAATTGAGAGGGAAGTGGGACAGGCTGACCTCCAAGGATGCACTTCTACCTATGAGATTCTATAACGCCATGATGAACATTCTCTTTCAAGTCCTTCTTAATGAGGCTTGGACCTTTGGAGGGGGCCATAAGCACCCTGTGTTATTTTTATTTTTTTTATTTTTGTAGAAGTAAACATTTTTTAATTGAAACTCTTGGGCATTTGACATGATTTCTGACTCTTCTGATTCAAAGCCTCATAGGCAGTTAGTTAGCAGCATTCCATCCCCAAACATTCCATGGCTTCTCTTTAATGATTTTGGAGAAATCGTATAGAGGCTCTAATTACAGAATTAATGTGGAATCTTACAATAAGGACTACATTTCAAAGTAGGGGAGCAGATGATGCAGGGTTTAGACATCAAAGTCACGTCTCGGGAGGAGGTCCATCCAGGAAACTTCCAAAGCAAAAGTAAAGAGTTCTACAACAAACTGGCAGAAGGTGTCTCCTTGGAATTGGGCCATTTCTTGCCTTAATTACCCAGTATTACCTTTGAAACCTAGCACATTGCTGCTCAAGAGGTAAAAACACTTCAGTTATATTATCTCATTTATCTCTCCTGTTTATGTTTGTTTGGTTTGTTTTTTGTTGTTTTTTTTTTACAATTTATTTTTGGACTCTCTTGACATGTGAAGAAAAAGAAATATTCTTTTTTTTTTTCTTTTTGGAGCAATTGGCCCTAAGTGACTTGCCCAAGGTCACATGGCTGGTTTTGTGTTAAGTGTCTGAGGCCAGATTTGAACTCGGTTCCTTCTGACTCTAGGGCAATTGTTCTATTCACTGTGCCATCCCTGAAAAAGAAATATTCTTAAGGACAATCGTATGAGCATTAGACTTGAAGATAGAAGACTCAACTGTGGAGTGTTTGTCAAGACTCTTCATTCCACATCTGTAAAATGGTTATGACTATCCCAGTTCTGCTTCTGGTCAGAAAATACCATGGAGGTATTAGTGGGGAGTATTACTCAGGGAGATCCAGTAAGAGAATGGATTCCATGGTGCTTTGTGAACTGAGAAGTCCCAAGCACGTGTGAAAAATATGAGATGTGGCCCATGTGTTTCAGGCGTTCAGCGCAGATGCTATGACTTTTTATAGCAGTTATGGCCATGAGTTTCTCAGCATGGGGTCTCTCCATGCCATTTCTCCAGGATGCTCTTTGGTTGCCCTGGCCTCTAGGGGTTGCGCTGCTGGTGAAGGCTGCTCCTTGTTTAACTTGGCTGGTCCTTGGGCATTAGACCCCAGTCTGTGGCTGGTCCATCAGACCTTTTAGAAGCTCCACTGTCTGACCAGCAGGAGACCAGTGTGCCCCCTTCCCAGACTTCCCATCATAGTGAAGCTTCAGAGGAACGTTCTCATTTGGGGGTTTCAGGTTCTACTTCTTAGGGAGCATAGCTCTCCCTCTACCTTTCGGTGATGAGGACCCCTGGGTGGCTAAAAACAAGAAGAGAGTCAGGCATGTCTTTTGCTTATGGGCTAATTATTGCTACTGTCCACAGAAGCATTGTGAGGAGGCTTCAAATGGACTGGGGGCTGCCCACTGGGGACTCCTCTAAGGCAGATCAGTTGGAGGATAAGAGCACATAGCTAGGGAAAAACAATTCCACTCTGCTTTGCAGACCTGAATGAAGCATTTTATATGATCAGGGCTCATGGGGTGGGTCATACAAAGAAAGATGAGACACAAGACCAACCCTCAGAGAGAGGAAACAGCCCACGGTAGACTGGGAGAGCTCAAGACCTCTGCACCAGCATCAATAAAGATTGGTCTGGGGGGATGGCATCCCTTCATAAATTACTTTCAAATAATGAATGGAAGTTTCTGTGAGACTGGAAATTAACCTGGGCTTGAATCCCATCCACTGGGTGAGTTTGGGAAAATTCTTTGTACTCTCTGGAGTTCAACTTCCTCAACCTCAGGGGTTCACACCGGATAGTTTCAAAGCTCCGACATTCTATGACCTTCCACTCATTTAGCAAATGTGGGCTCTGCATCCACTTTCCCAAGCCTGGCAGTTTGGTCCCCAGAGCTTGGCCGCTCTATCACACAACAGCAACAGTAGCAACAACTGCAAGTTTCTGCAGCACTTTACAGGTGTGTTTTTCTAAGTGCTTTACAAATATCTCTTGATTTTCATGACAGCTGAGAGAGGCAGGTGCTATTAAGGTGAAGCCTTCCCTCACCATGACCCATAAGTATTAAGTGGCTTGTCTCTCCATGTCTCAGAGCCGAGTCTCAAGGCCACCTCTGCTGACTTTTCTCCTGGGCTCCTTGTATAGTCATCTCTGTCAGATCCAGTGATTTGGCTTGGCTTGACTTAGCTCCCAATGTGGACACTGGCTCACCTGTGGCTGGCCCAGGGATCTTATCAGGATGAAAGTATCCAATTCCTCCTGCCCTCCCAACTCCATGAGGCTCTCTTCTAGCCAATGAGGGCAGGGGACAATGCAGGATGAGGACCCTGGGACCAAACCTGAGGACCATTTCTTCCTCATCCATTCCATTCCTTCTTCTCACCCACTCCCCCAAAGGCTTTCCTTCTTAGGGGCAGCTCTCTCTTCTCTAGACCCAGATAGTCATACATCTCCAGGATCAACACTGAGGGCGATTTTATGAGACTCCCAGGCTGTGACCAAGCTGTTAAACCCATCCAGACACCCAATCCTCTCTAAATGAAATTGTGTTGCTTTTTATAGTGATAGCCAGAGGGGAAGAGTTCTGGACCCCAAGCCTTCTCTGTGTTAAGGCAAGCTCTTCCAACTGCCCACAAGGCCAGAGTGCACGTTGTTGGAATTTTCTGGCCTGATGAAATTTTGGCTAC
Organism: Petaurus breviceps papuanus; assembly: GCF_028583685.1. NCBI lineage: Eukaryota > Metazoa > Chordata > Mammalia > Diprotodontia > Petauridae > Petaurus > Petaurus breviceps. The sequence continues at coordinate 2,814,418 of NW_027186310.1, forward strand.
AAGTAGCTGAGGAAGCCACCAAATCAAATCAAGTTACATAATCATATAATAGCAAATGACAATTTTGAAATTTGAAGGGAGAGGTGGGGTGATTGTTTTTCCTTCCAGTGCCCAAATAAGAATCACCTCCCTCCACAAGGTCCCCAGCAAATGGCCATCCAGTCTTTTCCCAGACCCCTCCAAGGTGGGGAGCTCATGCCCTCCCCAGGCAGCTTTTGGACACATCTAATTGTGAAGAATTTTCCTTTCCACCACACGTAGAGTTCTGTCTTCTCAGCTTCTCTCCATCCCTACTCATTCTGCCCTCTTGGGCCAGATAGAACATGCCTAATTCTTCTTCCGAACGATGACCTTTCAAATGCTTAAAAAGAGCTATCGTGCCCCTCAAGCCCCCAAGTCTTCCCTACTTCAGGTTAAGCATCTCTGATTCTTTCAACACTCTTCTTGTGATGTGAGCCAAAGGCCCTTCTCCATCTGACACATTGATTTTTTTTTTCTTGAGTACATGGCCATGGGGGAAGCTTTAGTGGTGAAGAAACTGGACAGAATTATTTTTTTCTCAACCCAGCACTAATAACTCCTGGAGTGGATCAATCTAAGATGTTTGAGGTGAAAAGGTTATTCCTTTCGCAGAGAGCTTTAAAATTACATGGTTTCCTGTAAAAGCGACTGCTCAACAAAGTGGGAGAAATACTTGCCATTGGACACTTGAGGCTGATTCTCTTTCCTGATTTGTGTTAATGTCTTTGGGTTTATAGCACATTCAGATTAGAAAACACCACTACCCCTCCACAGAGAGCCTTCACAGATATCCAGGCTTTTCAATGAACTGGTGGGTTCATGCATACACATGCATAAACACACATACACACACAATGCATGCTCACATATGCACGAACACACATATATGAACGTGCACATACATGTGTGAGTACATTGCACACACGTAAAATTATTGTACATACAATGCACACACATGCATTGCACACATACACATTCATGAACATACATACACATTGCACACATGCATACACAAGCACACACAGAGCCTACAGCAAATACTGCTTTCCATATCTGCAGTGGCCCAAAAAGTTAAGAGAAGAAAGCAAGCAGAGTTTGGATTTCTTCTTTAGGCCAAGTTGGCTCAGGATGATTATATAATCAGATTTCTTTTAGGTTCTTTCTGTTTACATTGTATGTGTTTGTGCAGACATGTAAATGCCCACATGTGCAGGCGATGTACAGATGTGTGCATGAGTGTTTGTGGCGGGGGGGGGGCGGTAATCCAGGCTGCATATTTCTGCTCAGTTCAGCCTCTTATTCAGTCTCCCCATTCCCCTTCCCTTGCTCCCTCAGTAAACTCGTTGGTTACATAACTTTAATAATATATTAGTTTAATTGTTGCCTTTTTCATATCACAGAAATTCAGAAATGTATTGCTTCTCTTCTACTCAGGGAATCAGCCCCTGCAAGAAAAAAAAATTTTAAATGAAAGAAGGGGCAAGGGGGGGGGCAGTTCATTAAAATTTTTTACCACATTCACTTCAGACAAGCATGGACTGTCTGTGCTTATGTGTATAACATGATACACATCTATAATCATGTGTATATACTATTCCATATACATGGTCCCCCACCTCCACAGTCTAGAGAGAGAGGCACATTTTCTCAATGCTCCCCTAGGCGTAAGCTTGTTCATTGTATATTTTTAGTCCTTTCTGTAGCCCTTTCATTGTGTTATTGCTGTTTTCCCATCTACTTGCATTGTGGGAATCTGGCTGTTGATCATTTTCCTGGTCTTTTTTTACCTCCCTTACCAGTTTATATAAATCTTTCCATGTTTTCCAAATTCATCAATATTCATTTCTTTTCTTTATGGAAAAGTAATATTCCATTATATCCATTGGCCATATTATGTCCATTTGCTGAGTATTACTTTGTTTCTAGGTGTTTGTTCCTACTATAAAATGGACTCTTTTTTTAATGGTTCCTGTGGAGTCTTTGTTCTTCCAATATCCTTGTTAGGGTTGAGAACCTAGCAATGGAGTGTTAGGGTCATAAGATAAAGGCATGTGAGTGTCACAGTGAATCGAGTGCTGGACCTGGGTAAAGAAGATCTCAGACACTTACTACCTGTGTGACTTTGGGTAAGTCATTTAACCTCTGCCTGCCTCCGTTTCCTCATATGTAAAATGGAGATAACAGCAACAGTTACATCATGGGATTGAATATGATATCTCTACAGTATTTAGTGCAGCTCCTGGCACATAGGAAGCATGATATAAATGTTTGCTATCTCTATTATGACAGTAAAGCCCAATTTCTCAGCAGAATTCCAAACTGCATTCCAGGCTCAGGGCAAATTCCCAGCCCCGTCCACACTGCGTTTAGCCTGCTTGTTTTTCCTGCCCCCACAAAATGGACTAATTACATCTTTTCTCACCTTTGCCCATCTGCTGAATGGGAAGTAAAGCTTCAGAGTTGTTTTGATGCATTTCTCCTATTAATAGTACTTTGGAACAGCATTTTGTAAGGTTTGTTAATAGTTTGAAATTCTTTTGAGAACTCTATGTTCTTTTTCTTTGACCTGTTAACTGGTGAGTAATGGATTTTGTTTTAAATATTTCGGTTAGTTACTAATGTCTTGTATAACTTATCACTGAATGACAGAAAACAAGTTTGTGGGCAGTCAAGGACCCCAGTGGCATCTGGACAATGTGCACACAAGGAGTCACTACACTCAATGAGCTCACCTGTCACGTTTGGCTCAATGTCTATGACCCTTTAATTCCAGTATTCCTTCCAGTTATGAATCTATGATCCTATCAATATCTCTTGGCCTCAGTTTCCACCTTTATAAAATTTGGGGGTTCTTAGATTCCGTACTCTAAAACTACCTCCAAGGTCATCTGCTCTCACCCCTATACAGAGAAAAATGGTTACCCAACCCAAGACACAAAAGCTTGTCCAGCCTCTGCCTCCAAGATGGAGCATGCTGCCAGCTCCTGCAGCATGCCATTCCACCCTTGGACAGCAATCATTTTAGGAACTTGGTTTGTTTGTTGTCCCCCAGTATCAAAAATAATTTTGTGGGGGCAGCTAGGTGGCACAGTGAGTAAAGTGCTGGCCCTGGAGTCAGGAGGACCCGAGTTAGGTTCCAGCCTCAGACACTTAACACACACAGACACACACACACACACACACACACACACAAACTAGCTGTGTAACCTTGGGCAAGTGACTTAACCCCAACTGCCCTCCAAGAAGCAAAAAAAAAGAATAATTTTGTCTATTTGCAGTTTCCCACCATCAGTCTTTTTGTTTTCTCTGTGATTTTATTTCCCCTGGTTTCATGTAAAAACAAATTTTAACATTTGTTTTGAAAACTTTGAGTTCCAAATTCTCTCTTTTCCTCCTTCCCCAACCCCCCACTGAGAAGGCAAGCAGTGCCATATAGGTTACCCATGTGCAGTCAGGCAAAACATCCTTAAGAGTCATGTTGTGAAAGAAAACAGAGATAAAAAAAACCTCCAGAAAAATTAAAAAAAAAGAATAAAATAAGGAAAAAAATAAAGTTTTTAAAAGTGTGATGCAATCTGTATTCAGACACCATCAGTTCTTTCTTCATCATTTGCATTCATCAAATTGCATTTGATTGCATCAAAATGCATCAAATGCATTCATCATGCATTTTAATCATCAACACCTTCAGAGTTGTCTTGGATCATTGTATTGCTGAGAATAGCTAAGTCATTCACAGCTGATCATGGCACAATATTGCTGTTACTTTGTACACAGTACATTTTACTTTGCATCAGCCCATGCAAGCCTTCCCAGGTTTTTCTGAGAGCATCCTGCTCATCATTTCTTAGAGTACAGTAGTATTCCATCATAATCGCATATCACAGCTTGTTCAGTCATTCTCCAATCGATGGGCATCCACTCAACTTTGCCCCCTGAAATGAGCTGCTAGAAATGTTTTTTGTACCTAGAATACATTTTCCTTTTTTTGTGGTAGTTGTTTGTTTGTTTTATCTCTTTTGAGATACAGACCTAACAGTGGCATTGCTAAGTCAAAAGGTAGGCATGCTTTTAGATTCCTTGGGGCATAGTCCCAAATTGCTCTGTCAAATTGTTGAATCAGTTTAGAATGCCACCAACACTGCATTAATGTCTCATTTTTCCCACATCCCCTCCAACATGTCATTTACTTTTCTGTCCTATTAACCATTCTAATACGTATGAGAGAGAACCTCAAAATTATATTAATTTACATTTCTCCAACAAGTAGTGAATTGTAGTGAATTAGACTATTTTTAACATTGCTATAGAGAGCTTTGATTACTTCATCAGAAAACTGTTCATGTCTTTTGATCATTTATCAATTGGGGAATGGCTTTTATTTTTATAACTTTGACTCAGTTCTCTGTATGTTTGAGAAATGATACCTTTATTAGAGAAACTTTATTCAAAATTTTTTCACAGTTACTATTGCTAACTGTATTTCCCTCCATCCCATCTCTCCCCCTATTTTTTCTATTCTCTCTTTCCTCTCACTCAAAAGTGGTTTGCCATTAACTACCCCTTCCCACAATCTGCCCTCCCTTCTATCACCTTCCCCCCTTTTCTCTTCCCCCCTTCCCTTCCTACTTTCCTGTAGGGTAAGATTGATTTCTATACCCAATTCAGTGTTTATGTTATTCTCTCTTTGAGCCAATTCTCAGAAGGGCAAGGTTAACTGACTCCCCCCCAAACACCCCATTTTCCCCCATTGTAAAGGTATTTGCAGGGGTTTGGGGGAGAGCTTAGATCAGCGTCTGCCTTTACTTTACCATCTTGACTCTGCCTTCTATCATCAGTCTTGGTTCCACGCTCTACAGTCAAACAGGACAAACCAATTCCCTCACCCTGTATTAACACCTTTCATATTCTTTTTTAAAATTATTTTTGCTTTTTGGAGGGCAGTTGGGGTTAAGTGACTTGCTAAAATTCATACGGCTAATTTTTGTGTTAAGTGTCTGAGACCAAATTTGAACTCATGTCCTCCTGACTCCAGGGCCAGTGCTCTATTCAATGCACTACCTAGCTGTCCCACCTTTCAATATTCTTGAAGATAGCTCTGTTATCCTCCCTGAATCTTCTCTTCTCCAGGCAATGTGAGTGCGCAGTGTGGAGTAGCAGCCAAAAAAGCTGTTGCAGTTTTAGATTGCATTAAAAGGGGCAAAGCTTTCAGGAATGGGGAGATGACATAGTGTCACATATTGTCACTTTGCCTTCACCAGACCTCAGATGGAGATTTATGTCCACTTCTGTACATCATAGTCTATATGGGGATAGATAGATAGATAGATAGATAGATAGATAGATAGATAGATAGATAGATAGATAGATAGATAGATAGATAGATGGATGGATGGATGGATGGATAGATGGATGGATGAATGGATGGATGGATGGATGGATGGATGGATGGATGGATGGATGGATGGATGGATGGATGGATGGATGGATGGATAGATAGATAGATAGATAGATACATAGATAGATAGATACATAGATAGATACATAGATAGATACATAGATAGATACATAGATAGATACATAGATAGATGATAGATAGATAGATAGATAGATAGATAGATAGATAGATAGATAGACGGATAGATAGATAGACGGATAGATAGATAGATGATTGATAGAGACAGAGAGATAGTGAAATAGATATGGATAGAGATAAAGAGGAGAGTGGGCAGAGGAGGACAACGAAGATAATGAAGGGTCTTGCATCCATATAATATGAGGCTGAAGAAAGAAATGAGGAGTTGACAAGTAATTCATATTAACTCAAAGTTAATTCCACCCTGAGACTTGTTGCCCTCAATAGCTAATTAGGAATAAATGGGTAAGAATTGGATGGTGTACTCTTAATTTTGATACTTGTTTCTAAGCAAAATAATCTAATTTGCAAGTGAAGTACTAGTGTCTGAGATTTCTCTAAATGTTCATGTGATTTCTAAATAAATGTACCTGAGCAAAAAGCAAAAATAAAGGGAAAATATTCTCATAGTTTTGCAGACTCTAAGGCACTTTATAAATAGCTCATTGCTGTTCTAACTACCATTAAGATTTTACAATACAAGAAATTGAGGTCCTGTTCATTTATTTCTCTGTGGGCACATGGTAAATGTGAGATCTAGACCCAGAAAACCTGACTCCATGGCCCCCCTCTTGCGAAGACACCAAGCTGATATATTGGAATGACATTTCCTCTTTATAAGGAATCACAAAATCCTTCCAGTTCAAGCAGATTCCTGTTATCAAAAACAAAGTATGTGAAGCCCATTTTCCCAATTCAAAATAGTGACTGCTGTGATCCATTAAACAGAACAACAGGAACATTAAGCATAAAAAAGCATCCAAATAGAAATATATATCTTATGTTTCAAATGTGGGCAATTGTGATGGGTCGTTCCTTTCCAAAAGCTTATTCCATTCAAGTTACTGGCTGTCCTGATCCCCCACTCCCTTTTATGGAGGAGAAGCTTCAGGCTAACTACACTTACACTAGACCAGACCCTGTTTACTCATGAGGAGGGATGTTATTTTCTCCCCAGTGTAAGGCAAGTTACTTTAAGGCAAAGGTTTGGTTTTGATTTTCCTTTCATTATTGCATTCTTAATCAGCTAACTCAGTGACTATCCCATATAAGGAACTTAAATAAGTGTTTGTTTAATATAACTAAAATATGTGATTGAGAATTAGGTTTAATTTTGGGATAATTACTTAAACTATAGGAATAACAAGCTGAAGAGGCCATTCTTTGCTTCATTTCTTACCTAGCCTTAATCACTGAATGGACATTGTCTCAGGTAAACTGAGATGTAGCTTAAAAAGGTCAAGGTTTACCACTGCATCCAGGGCCATCTCCTCTCTTCCTGATCCATATCTGGCCACTGGACCTAGATGGCTCCAGAGCAGAAAGTGAGGCTGGTGACTTGCACAGCCCTGCCTGACTTCAATCCAATTTACTTGCATGTCATGAAACCACCTCCCCAATGTCACAGTCCTCTTTGAGACAGGACAAACAACAGGAATGACAAGATCCTAATCCAGGATGGGGTTTCTCCATAATAGGGACTTGTAAGAATGTATTTGCCTAAAGTATCACATATATAATTAAAATGTCTCTAAATTTTAAAAAATGATAGTTATGGATAAAAATATATATAGACACCCAATGAATCATATACCATTGAGTGTATCCACAGGAGAAGAAGAATAATGTCAGTAGACATTCCAGAAATTTCAGTAGACAAAATATGAAAAAAGGTCCAGTAAATGGCCTCAGGTATCTATACACAAATTCACAAAATAAGCACAAATAACAAATCTTAATAGGGGACAAATATAACTTCACAGGAATTACTAAAACTTGGTAGGATGAGACATTTGACTGGAATTTGGCTCTAAGAGGATATATTCCCTTCAAAAGAAAAATATAGTTTGAGGGAGGGAGTGCTATTGTATGTTAAGATATGCTCATGTAGAGATGGAACATGTCATGATGAATAGAGTTCTGGTTAAAATTGAGAATACCTGATTAAAATTCCTGCTTCCTTGTGACCCTAGGCCAGTCATAAACTCTCAGTACCTGAAGACTACACATTGGCAGTACAAATTCCAGAAAAATTCTCAGTGTGAATTGAGAAACTTTCCTTAAAAGAGTTCAATTAACCAATGAAATCATGGTTCCATTTTAATTTAATTTAATTTAATGTTTTTTTCAATTACATGTAAAGACATATTTTAATATTCATTTTTTTCATTGAGTTCCAAATTCTCTCCCTCTTTTATTACCCATATCCTTCCTTGAGAAGGCAAGCTAATTACCACAGATTATAAATGTGTAGTCTTGCAAAACATATTTCCATATTAGCCATGTTGCAGAAAAAAACATACACCAAAAAACAAACAAAACAAAAAATAAAGTACAAAAAAATATGCTTTCATAGGCATTCAGACTCCCATCGGTTCTTTCTTTGGAGGTGGAGAGCATTTTTTATCATAAATCCTTTGAGATTGTCTTGGATAATTGTTTTGCTGAGAATAGCTAAGTCATTCATAGTTGATCATCATAGAATATTGCTGTCACTGTGTCCAATGTTCTCCTGCTTCTGTTCACTTCACTTTGCATCAGTTCATGCAAGTTTTTCCAGGTTTTTCTGAAAGTATCCATTTCATTATTTCTTATACCACTCTATTCTTTCAAAGTCATATGTCATAGCATGTTCAGTCATTCCCCAATTGATGGAAATCTCCTAAATTTCTAACTCTTCACCATCCCAAAAAGAGCTCCCATATTTTTTTTTATATGCAAGGGTCCTTTTCCATTTTCTTTGATCTCTTGGGATACATACCTAGTACTGGTATTGAAGAATTTTATAACCCTTTGTACATAGTTCCAAATTGGTCTCCAAAGTGGTTGGATTCATTCACAACTCCACCAACAATGAATTAGTGTCCCAATTTCCCCATATCCCCTCTAACATTTGTAATTTTCCTTTCCTGTCATATTAGCCAGTCTCATAGATGTGAGGTTCAGAATTATTTTAATTTACCTTTCTCTAATCAATAGCAATTTAGAGCATTTTTGTAAGATCTCATTTTTTTCTCCTAAAAATTGCCTTATTCATATCTTTTGACCATTTTTCATTTGAAGAATGACTCGTATTCTTATAAGTTTGACCCAATTCTCTATATATTTGAGAAATGAGAGAAATTTTATCAGAGAAGCTTGCTGTAAATATTTTCCCCCAGTTTCCTGCTTTCCTTCTAATCTTGGGTGCATTAGTTTTGTTGTGCAAATCTGCTTTAATTAAATATAATCAAAATCCTTTTTTGTCTTGTAATGCTTTCTATCTTTGTTTAGTCATAAATTCTTCCCTTATCTTTAGAACAGACAGATTTTTTTCCCTATGCTCTCTAACTTGCTTACGATATCACCTTTATGTTTAAATCATGTAACAATTTTGACCTTGTCTTGGCATACTGTGTGAGACATTCTTCTATACCAAGTTTCTGCCAAACTGCTTTCCAGTTTCCCTAGAAATTTTTGCCAAATACTGAGTCTTGTCCCAAAAGCTTAGATCTTTTATCTAAGTATATCAGTTACTGATTTGGGTTTATCAAACACTATATTACCATGTATTGTGAGCCTAATCTATTGATCAACCACTCCATTTCTTAGCTAGTATCACATTGTTTTCATGATTATTGTTTGGAAGTATAGTTTGAGATCTGGTACTGCTAGATGACCTTCACATTTTTTTTCATTCATTCACTTGTTATTTTTGATCTTTTGTTCTTCTGGATGAATTTTGTTATTTTTCCAGCTTTAAAATGATTTTTGGTAGTTTGATTGGTAGACACTGAATAAGTAAATTAATTTATGTAGAACTGTCATTTCTAATATATTGACTTGGCCTACACATGAGGAATTAATATATTTCCAATGGTTTATATCTTATTTTGTGTGAAAAATGTTTTGTAATTATGTTCATATAATTCCTGGGTTTGTCTTTGGAAGTAGACTCCCAAATACTTTATGTTGTCTGCAGTTATTTTAAATGTTATTTCTCCTTGTATGTCTTGTTGGTTGGTAAGATATAAAAATACTGAAAATTTAGGTGGGTTTATTTCATATACTTAAAGTTTACTGAAGTTATTGTTTCAACTAGTTTTTTTTAGTTGCTTCTCTAGGATTCTCCAAGTATGCCATCTGAAAGGAGTAATATTTTTGTTTTCTCATTGCTTATTCTAATTTATTCTATTTCTTTTTCTTCTCTTATTGCTATACCTAGCATTCTATCACAATATTGGATAACAGTGGTGATAATGGGCATTCGTGTTTACCCTTGATCTTATGAGAAGGCTTTAGGTTATCCCCATTATAGATAGTTCTTACTGATGTTTTTTTGGAAGATACTGCTTATCATTTTGAGGAAAGCTTCATTTATTCCTATGCTTTCCAGTGTTTTTAATAGGAATGAGAGTTGTATTTTCTCAAAAGAATTTTTCTGCATCTATTGAGACTTTCATGTACTTTTTATTGTTTTTGTTATTGATATGGTCAATTATGCTAAGAGTTTTCCTAATGTTGAACTAGCCCTGCATTCCTGATGTAAATTCCACCTGGTCATAATGCATGATTATTGTGATGTATTTTGTTTTGTTTTGTTTCAGTTTGCCAAAATACCTTTATTGGATAGAACATCAGGCAACATGGATTCAGTTGAAATTTAACAAAGATGAAAGTAAATTATTGCACATTTGTTAAAAAAAAAAACAGACCACCAATATACTATAGGTGAGATATCAGTATACAACAATTATCTGAAAAAAATATCCAGTGGGGGCATCCAGAACAGAGATCATTAGTGTGTGTGTGTGTGGGGGGGGGGAAGATCCCCAGGGAAAATGTTATTATTTGGCAGCCAGGTAAGTGAATGTGATCTAAGGCTGAATTCAAAGTTATTTATTCAGAACTGAGGAGATGACAGGACCATTATACCCTATTTGATCTTACTATGTGTATTACATTGTGTTAAATTTGGTGCACCACATTTGAGGAAATATAATGAGCAGCTGGAGATCACTAAAAAGAGGGAAACTAGGACGTCACAAGGTTTTCAGTGTATGCCACATAAGTCAGTTATCTAATAGTCAATCAATACACATTTATTAAGCAATTACTATGTACCTGGCACTGTGGTAAGTGCTGGGGATATATAAATAGTGATATTTAAGCACTTTGATACTTTACTATTTAGTGCATGTGTGTTTAGTATTGATATCACTTCATTTTCTATGAACTCTTTAGTATAATATAGTTTCCCTGATTATCTCCTTTAATTAGATCTATTTTTGCCTTTGTTTTGTCTGAGATAGTGGCTGCTACCTCTGCTTTAACAAAATCAGCTGTATCATAACAGATTGTGCTTTAGTCCCTTATTTTTACTCTGAGTGTGTCTCTCTGCATCAATGTGTTTCTTGTAGAAAACATACTATTGGATTGTGGTTTTCAATCCATCAGTTTCCATTTTATGGATGAGTTCATGCCATTCATGTTCTCAGTTATGATTACTGAATATTTATTTCCCTCCATCCTATTTCACCCTGTATATACTTTTCTCTGTTTCTTTTTAACTTGTCCCTCCTCTAAAGCTTGTTTTACTTGTGAAAACTCCCTCCCTTAATCTGCCCTCTCTTCTATTGGTCTCTCCCTCCCTTCTCTTATACCTACTTCCCCATAGGGTAAGATGGGTTTATATACCCAACTGACTGAAGATGTTATTCACTCTTCAAGTCAATTCTGAGTAAAGTTCAAGTGTCCCCTCCTTTACTTCCTTCATCTCCACCTGTGCTGTAAAAGTTCTTTCATGCTTCTTTTATGTGAAATAATTTACCCCATTCTACCTCTCTTTCCTCCCTTCTCTTAGTGTCTCATATTTCTCACCACACAATTTAACTTTTTTAAAGTTATACCATTATATTCAAATTACACCCATGCCTTCTGTCTATGTATGTTCCTTCTAACTGCCCTAATAATGACTAAGTTCTTAGAAGTTACAAGTATAAAAAATAAAATAAAAAAAATAAGAAAATACATGTAAAAAATAGGGGTGGTTAGGTGGCACAGTGAATAGAGCACTGGCCCTGGAGTCAGGAGAACCTTAGTTCAAATCAGGCCTCAGACATTTAACACAAAAACTAGCCATGTGACCTTGGGCAAGTCACTTAACCCCAATTGCCCTCCAAAAAAGTGGAAAGGAAAGGAAAGGAAAGGAAAGGAAAGGAAAGGAAAGGAAGGGAAAGGAAAGGAAAGGAAGGGAAGGAGAGGAGAGGAGAGGAGAGGAGAGGAAAGAAGTTACAAGTATTATCTTACTGTATAAGAGTGTAAACAGTTTTACCTTATTGAATCCCTTATGATTTATCTTTCCTGCTTATTCCTTATCCTGGGAATTTGACCCAGATCTTCATGTAGGTAATACAACAGAATCCTGCACCCAATGCCAGCAAGGGTCCCCTGTAACCTGCTTCTTACCAGTTGCTGCTGATGCAGCCCCCTTCAAGGGCAACTGCTGGCTTGCCAGTAGAAGGCCAGTACTCCACTGTACCACAGGCCCTACCACCATCCTAGTGAGACAGACCTTTCCTACTGACCTCCTAAGATGTGTTGGATAGGGAAACTGTTTCATCCCAACCTTTTGTCGGTTCTGCCACCCCAGAATTTGATTTGAGTTGTCTTTTTTAAGTTATGTGGAAGGGAAGTTAGGAGAGCTCAGATGAATTTCTTCCTTTACTATATCACTTTGTTCCAAGCTCCCTCCCCCTTTCATTTCTTTAAAAATAATATAGGAGCGGCTAGGTGGTGCAGTGAGTAAGAGCACCGGCCCTGTAGTTGGGAGGACCCAAGGTCAGTTCTGGCCTCAGATAATTAACACCCACAGGTAAAAAAAAAAACTGGCCATGTAACCTTGAGCAAATTACTTAACCCCAATTACTTAAATAATAATAATAATATGAAATAAGCAGAGACATGAAATCAGTATCCATAATGACAATGTAAATAGAAAGAACAATCATAACAAAACAATCAAAAGTGATATTCACCAGAAAATTTCAAAGAATAAGAAATAGAGAGGAAAAGATACTTCCTGCTGCTCTTTGTCAGAGATGGGAGATGCACAGGTACAGAAAAAGCATATATTTTCAGATCTTTAAAATATATTGACCAATTTTATTTTCTTTTCCTCTTTTTCCAATAAAATTTATTTGTTCTAAGAGATGACTCTGTGGTAGGCAGGAGAGGGAGGGATACAAAGAGTGAATTTAGGAATTTTAAGAACAAAAGAATGTGAAAAAGTCTTATGAACCAGACAGGAGGACGATGGCAGGAAACCTTTCCTGCAGGTGCTGATCATGGAAAGGGAATCCATGTACCAGGCGGGAGTTTGGCCTTCATGCCCTATGAGGTTCCTTGGTACTCTGGGATTGGCTGATTTAGAATGATCCTATCCCTTAAACTCCACTCTTGCTTTTCCCTTCTGGTACTATCCTTTCTTCCAGGCTTCTTACCTTTGGTATGTCATGTACCTTTCCATTAAAGAATAACAAAGAAAAACTGGTGAATGGTTCAGCATTACCTGAAAAAAAGGAGGGAGAGCATCCTGGAAGAGGTATGAAAGGAAACTTTACCTCAGGGACAGGAATTACTGCTGCTACCAATTATTCTGCACAAATAAAGTGTGTATGTATGTGTGTGTGTGTGTGTGTGTTTTAATTTACCCCTGAACTTAGCAAATGGAAAACACATCTGTTGGCAGCACAGATTCACATGATGCCCTAAGTTGAGAAGAAGACAGGGGGATGAGTGAACTCACTTGAGGTGCACAGCTAAGCAACTTTTTAACACAGTCTGTGAAGCCAACGTGTCTTCTGAATGCAAACTACACCTTCAGAGAGAGATGTTCTGAGTTCCCCATAGCCAAAAACATTCAGTCACCAGAAGTAGACATTTTCCAATAATTCAATTTTATCCCAGACACATTTTCTTCCTTCCTCTCTTTTTTCCACATTTTGTTGCCTATGTGGAATCAGGAGGGGTTTATATGTAGCATCTAGATGCACTGCTCGACTCACAGAGGTTATCCAAGGTTCAATGTACTTTGTACACTCAAAAATATAGTTCATAAATTCGTATCTTTATTTGTCAACCAGTTCAAAGATGTAGGGCTGCCCTACTTCTCTCTTAGTCTTTCATAGATATACCATCTCTGCATAATCATTGTGGAAAGGGTTATTACCTTCCTCATCATTACCAGCAACAACTATTTTTTAGTTACTATTAGTATTTTTCCAATTTCATATGAAGATGGATTTCAACATTTCTTTTTGTAAAATTTTGAGTTCCAAATTTTTCTCTCTATCCTTTCCCTCACTCCTGCTCAAAATGGCAAGCAATCTGATATAGGTTATACATGTACAGTCATGTTAAATATATTTCCAAATTAGTAATATTGTGAAAGAAGAATCACAAAAAGGGGGAAATCATGAGAAAGAAAAAAAAGTGAAAATAGTATGCTTCAATATGCTTCAATCATAGTTCTTTCTCTGTATGTGGTTAGCATTTTCTATCACAAGTTTTTTTGGAATTGTCTAAGAGTTAAGTCTATCAAAGTTGGTCATCACACAGAATATTGTGTACAATATTCTCCTGGTTCTGCTCACTTCATTCACCCTCAGTTCATGCAAGTCTTTCCAGGTTTTTCTAAAGTCCATCTGTTCATCATTTCTTTCTTTTTTTTTACTTTATCAAATAATTTAACTTCTAGTTTACATCATTCATTTCTGCAAGATTTTTGAGTTACAAATTTTCTCCCCATTTTTCCCCTACCCACCACCCAAAAATAGCAATCCCACTGGATATCCCCTTCTAGAATCTGCTCTCTCCTATATCTTCCCCCATCCCCCTTCCGATTTTCCAGTAGGGCACAATGGATCTATATGCCCCAATGCCTGTATACTTATTTCTCAGTTACATGTAAAATAATATTAGTAATAGTATATACATATTTGAACATTTGATTGTAAAACTTTGAATTCCAGATTCATTCCCTTCCCCCGGCTTTGAAAAACCCAGATGTGGAAACCCAGATGTTGACTGGGTATGGATGTAATGGTTGGACAGTTTGGAAATCTGTCTACTTGATCTGTTTCTGTCTTGATAATTCTGTCTGTGTATTCTGAAGTTTGGGGTGCTGACTTTTTTCCCCTGAACTAGGTAAACGATACATGTTTGACTGATTAAAGTAAGTTTGTTAACCCATTTTGAGTTGCTTTCCTTTATCAAAGCAGATCCAAGAACCTGTATTGGCAGCAAACCCTGAGGACGCTTGGGGTGCTTGCTGTTACAGTAACCTGGAGAAAGTTACTTAACCCTGATTGCCTTAAAAAAATAATTGTTTCAGGCCAAGGACAGTGCCTATGTTTACATAACTGCCATGACCTCTAAGTGGACTTTGCTGGGTAGAAGGAGTAGTGAGAGGCCCAGGGATCTGGACCTGGCTCTGATGCCCCATCCTGGCCTGGGCCACCTCCAGTTTTGTATTCTTGACATTTTATTTCCTTTCTGCACATGCCAGGCCCTGATCACTTGACAACCAGCCTTCGTTCAAGTAGAAAGGCCAGGAGTCAGAGTGGAAAGGGCTCTGAGGGTCACATAATCCTTACCAATGTTCTGGGTACTTACTTTACAAGCACTTTGCTTTCCTAAGAGGGATCTTTCCAGGAATGTCATAACCATTTTACAGATGGGGATTCCAGTCTCAACTAAGGTGATATATACTTGCCTTTGGTTGCCTGGAATGGGCACAGCTTGACCAAGACCTTTGAGCATCACATCCAGTGTGATTTTTACCTTACTTGGTAAAAGTATACTTACTATACTTGGAGTCAAACAGCATTATTACTTGACCTTGGATGAGAAATGTCATTCCTCTGAACCTTAGGCTGTTCCACCCATGTTTGTGGGGATCACAGGACATGATATATAGTAAATGGACTTGTAATCATCACCATGGGCCTGGATTTCATGGGGGTCCTCACTAAGTAAAGAGTTCATGGACTTGGTCTACTCGGGAGCAATCTGCATCCTTGGAGCCATAACTAAATATCTCAGCAACCACAAAACAGGAGAGGAACCTCCCATTGAGTATTTGTAGAAGCCATCTCACCAGGCCTCCACATGAGCTAACAGTGGAGGGGCATATTGAGCATGTCAGAGGGATTGGGACCTCACTGGCCACTCCCACCCACTCCCCACCCACCCCACTCTACCTAAAATGGAAAGACTGGACTAGGAGATGTCTAATGTTCCCCCCAGTTCTTACATTCTATATGTTTCAAAGTGTTTTCCATGTCTAACACACTACCTACTATTCTCTAAGGAACCTCTTAGTTCTCACACTCCTTGATATAGAAGGTGTTTCCCAGGTCTCACATACTATGTTCTATCTCCCAGGGGCTGGACATTCCCTGTTCTACTTTCTAAGGTCCTTTTCAGCTAAGATAGTCTGCTGGACTCCAGAAACCCCCCAACAGGGGGAGAATGTAAGCCCCTTGGAGGCCACAGCAGTCAAAACTTCTTTTGACTTCTGGGCTCTTAAGGCCCTTGGAGAGCTTTGTGGGGGGACAAAAAAAAAAACATTTGCTAAGTGTTTTTTTTTTTTCCTTCAAGTCCAATAAAACAGAGCTTGGAGACTTAGTCAGAGTACTTAGACCCATAAATAACAGGACCAGGAAGAAGTAAATCTGTAGAATCAACAGGGAGAAATGCCTATCCAGACAGTTTCATAAACTCTTGAATGATATTTAAATATTAAGAGCCCTGGGCCCTGCTGGGCTCCCTGTGAGCTGCTCATGAGGACTGCATTGTGATGAAAGCTGCTATTGCAAACACGGCTGCCATCCCCCTTTCAGATGGCGATCCCTAAGTCGTGCTGGCCCATGATTGTGGCAAAGCTGCTCAGATTCTCCAAGAAGCCTGATGGGCTTGTCACTCGCCTCCCTGCCATAGTGGGAAATGCCTCCCGTCCCCACCACCCAAGCCACTCTTTAAAAAGCTTTTTACTCGATGAAGACAAAGCTTTCAGGCTGAGAGAATGGAGGTTGCAATAGAGACCAAGGGAAAAGGAAGGAAGAGTCTACAGCATCCCCCCAGTTAAGCATTATCAAGGACCGTGGGTGTCGTGAAAGAGCCATTCACCGCTCTGTGCCATGGAGAAAGAGGCAGACCTGGAATCCGGAAGATCTGGGTTCCAAGGTTCCCCATGCCTGTGTAACCCAGGAGAAGCCAGGCAGGTTTTCTGGGTCTCGGTTTCCTCATGCCAAGCAGAGTTCATAGTGCCTCAGATGCCCACCGGGCACATGTTTGGGGGTGCAAATGAAAGCAGGTGTGTGGAATGCTTTGTAAAGGTTAGAGCTCTAGAGAAATGTCGGTCAATCTAATGGTAACACGCTTATGCTTCAGGTCACCTGTCAGTTATCAGACTCCTGGTACATCCAGACACACCCTCACCCGCTTCGGCTTACAGATGGGGAAAGTCTGTGCCTCTTACCCACAATCACATGTAGAGACAGACACGTGGACCGTGTGGACCAGGGGCATATGTGTGCTTGGACATGTACATTGTACACACAAGGGAAAGAGATGCACACACTGTGTGACACAAGCAACAAGTACACAAATGCTTGTATGTACTGCATATATACTTGTATAGGCTCATATGTAGTATGTACTTGCATGTATTATGCACTTGTACATAGATACCATAGCCGTACATGCCTACACACATGTGTATATGCAGGCATGTTTATGGATATAGTATACAGAAGTATGTATGCACATACAAGTATACTGTGTATATATACACACATGCACACATATCGCACACCCCAGTATATAACATGTATACTACAGGGTGATGTACACACACATGTATATGCAGGCATGTTTATGGATATAGTATACAGAAGTGTGTACGCACATACAAGTGTGTATAGTGCACAGAGTGCACAGAGCCCCAGGGTCTGGAGTCAGGAAAACTCACCTTCTGAGTTCAAATCCTGCCTCTGACCCTTCCTGACTGTGTGACCCTGAACAAGTCACTTCACCCCGTTTGCCTCAGCTGCCTCATCTGTAAAATGAGCCAGAGGAGAAAACGGCAAAGCCCTCTGGTATTTCTGCCAAGAAAACCCCAAATGGGGCCACTGAGAGCTGGATGTGATTGAAACGACCAAGAACAAGAAGTTCCCAAAGAGCAGATTGTAAGGCATGGGGTGGGGGGAGGGCTGTTTTTCCCCACCCAGCAGATGCTTCTTTCTGCTCCAACATTTCCAGAAAATGGGAACTCCTGACAGAATAAAGAATAAGTATATTAATATAATAATATAATTACTATGTTAATGATTATTTTTATAACTAACATGTAAATAGCATATTCTACATGCCAGGGACTGTGCTAAGTGCTTTGCAACCATTTGATCCACCCAACAAACACGGGAGGCAGGTACAGTTGTTATCTCCATTCTACTGACGAGGAAACTGAGGCAAATAGAGCTGAACTGACTTGCCCAGTGTCATACTTCTAGTGAGTGTCTGAGGCTGAATTCGAGCTCAGGTCCTTCTGACTCCAAGCCCAGTGCTCTGTGCACTGCCGTACTCCCTAGCTGCCTCTCTCTAATCACAAAGCAGGCTGTTGCAGACTTGGACATATCTCCTTGTTAGAAGATGCTTCCTTGTCCATTATGTCAATCACTTCTCTCTGGCTCTCGGTGACCTCATCTGTAGAATGGGGTCAATGATTGCCCCATCTGCTTCCCAGGGTCATTGTGAATGAAGACCTCTGTAGACTGTAAAGTGCTACAGAAACGTGACCTGTTGCCATTCTTCTCCTATACAGGACGCCCCACACCCATCTCCCCCCAGCCCTGAGCATCACCTTCCAGGGAGTAGAAACTGCCCTCTATTTGTAGCCTCTGACCTCAGCACAGGGCTTGGAACATAGTCGGTTCTTAACAAAAGTTGGTTGGTAGATTCATTGAATTTTGTTGTTGCTGTTAATTATAATAGCAGACACTGTGTTATGGTTTGAACCATTGCAAACTGCTTAGGCTTTCTTTTCCCACCCCATAGCCCTTGAAATGTCAGCTGCCCCACTGCCCTTCACCTACCCCCCATACACCCTTCACCTCCCTTGAGGAATTTCATAAGTGATGATGTGAGGCTACATCTCCTTCCACCCCTATAATTTCTTGAATCCAATCTGGAAGCAGGCCAGGGAACATCTGGGCCTGGCTGGACAGAGAGCTGCCCTGGTTCAAACCTTAATCTCAGCTTGACTCCAAATGGGGCAAAAGTGACAAGCAACTTCTGCTGTCCTAATGCATTGGACAAGTGGAAAGACTTGGGGATAATTCATTATTTGGTAAAAATCACTGAGAAAACTGGAAAACATCATGGCAGAAAGTGGGCTTGGACCACTATCTTACACCACTTACCAAGGTTCTCTTTGTGAGGGCAAAGAACTGGAAATTGAAGGGCTGCCCATTGGCTGGGGAACGGCTGAGAACACTGTGGTGTAGGGTTATGATGGAGTATTACTGTGCTATAAGAAATGGTGAGCTCAGTCCCAGAGATCCAAATAGCATTGGAAAAGTCATCCTGTCCCATTTTCTGAAAGCAGCAGTAGCACACTGAAGACTTGGAAATCTGCACTAGCCCTCATCAAATCGTGCACCTGAGCCAAAGACTTGGGGGACTTTTTAGGGCATTTCCACATCTCTCCTGCTGAAAGGATACTGTCCCAGAATCCTGGGCTCCAGGGATGCTTCCCTATTGGCTTAAATTCTGTTGTTTATTGGTTTCAGTAAAAAGTCATCAGACCAATAAGAGGCCCTACAGGGGCTCTAGCCTTTTTAATGGATTTCAGAAATCAAAGGCCTTGGGAGCCATTTGTTGGACATTGATTTGTAAATCAAGCTTGTAATAAAATGTGGTAGGGGAGGCCTTACATGCTACTGTGGTGTTGTGGATTCCTCTTCAAAATCAAAACCAACAAAATAAATTAATTAATTCACAATTCTTTAGAGAATCTGACCCATGACCAAGCAAAGGCCACAGATATGACAATACTCTAACGATGTCTAGATTGGACACAGTGGAGAAAGAAGTGATGGTTTGCTAATACAATTCTACGGACTTTTAGGAGCACCTACATATAATTTGCCCTTCAATTGAAACCTGAGAGCCACAGCCCAACACAGCTGAAAAGGGACCTTAGAACACAGAAAGTCAGATCTGGAAGGGACCTTGGAATGTAGAATTTCAAAGCTGGTAGAAATCTTAGAAACTAGAACAAAGAATGGTGGAGCTTAGTGATACCTTACAGTGATACAGACCATAGAACACAGAGTGCAGAAGTTCATATAGCCCACATCATTGTCTTGAAATCCCTCATTCTTCAATGAGTTCAAGCCACCATGCCAAGAAGACTGACTGACTGCTGGAAAATTCAAAATCAAGTTATTGAAGGATTTGGTTGTTGAATATCTAGAAAACAGAGTTGTGGTCAGAAAGAGATGTCTGAAGTCATATGAAGTATGGTTCATACAAGACTGATGTTTTTTCTCTCTCTGTCTCTGCATCTGTATCTTTCTGTATGTGTGTGTGTCTGGTGGTCTGTCTTTGTCTCTCTGTCTCTCTCTCCTTCCCTTCCTTCCTTTTTTTCTCCTCTTCCTTTCTCTCTTCTCTCTCTGTCTCTTTGCCTCTTCTCTCTCTGTCTCTGTCACTCTCTTTCTCTGTCTCTTTGTCTCTCTCTCTGTCTCTCTCCCTCTCTCTCTGCCATGAAGAGCTGAGTTCAACTCTTTCTTCAGACTTCTTTCTCTCTATTTCCTTCTCCCTCTCCCTCTCCCTCCCTCTCTCTTATAGGATTACTAGATGAATGGATCTGTGGGATACCATAGATAGAATATGCCTCCATGTGACAAAAGAATTTGACAAAGTCCCTCACACAGTTCTATGGGAAAGATGAAGTGTGGGCTGAGTTATGTGAGACAAGAAACCATTGAATGGCCTGATCCAAAGAGAGGCCATTAATAACTCCAAGTGAACTCAGAAGAAAGGTTGGAGTGGTGTGACCAAAGGATTGGCATTTTTATCAGTGATTGGAATGAAGATTTTGATGTCATCTTTATCAAACTGCCAGAAGGGATCAAGTTGACAGGCCAGCTAAGACACAGGAAGACCAGTCAGGGTTTTCAAAGGTCTATACAGGTTACAACAGAGTTAGATTAAAGGAGATGAGCTAAAATGGGTAGGAAAGTAAAGTTTTACTTGGGCAAAGAAAAAAATAACTTCGTAAATACAAAACTGAAGGAAAATGAATCCAGTGTTGGACATAGCAGCCAAGTAAACCATGCAATCTTGGGCTGCATGGAGAGGCATAGCATGCAAGAATCAGGAGGTGATGTTGCTATTTCTATCTCCCTTAGTTGGCCCATGTTGGGGGCTTCGTGTTGACTTCTGGTCTCCACGTTTTTGGAAGGACATCAATGAGCTCAAGATCACCCATCCATGGTGAAGAGCCTCCAGGCCACTCAGTGTGCATCAGCTAAGGGGACCAGGACTGGTCAGCCTGAAGAAGAGAGGATATGATGGGGAGGGGATCACTAGCTACTGTGTAGTGTTTGAAGAGACTTCAGATGTGAGAATAAGGGTGGTTCTGCTTGGGCCCAGGTGGCAGAACTAGGGCCAATAGGTGGCAGCTTTAGGCTGGCCATAAGGAAACATGCCCAACATTTGGCTCTGTCTGCAAAAGGAATAGACTGCCTTGGGATCCAGTGAATTCCCCATTGATGGGGGTCTTGGATGACCAATCAAGAAAGTTATAGAGAGGGGTCTTGCTCAGATGGGCCCTTGAAGTCACTTTCAGGCTCAGGTAATTCAGAGAAAAAGATCTGGGCTTTGAATAGTGCTATGCTGCTCCTGAGGATACTAGATGATTCAATGCCTGGTGTGCAGGGCTGGAAGTCCTGAAGAGCTGAATTCAACTCGGTCTTCAGACATGTACTACCTATGTGACCCTGGGCAAGTTATGTAACCTCTGTTTGCCTCAATATCCTCAAACAAAAATGGGTATAATAATAGTAACTACCTCCCAGCGTTTTCATAAAGATAAAACGAGCTAATCCTTGTAAGGCGCTTAGCACAGTGCATGACATAAAGCAGGCATTTAATAAATGATTATTTCCTTAGTTCCTTTATAATTCAGTCTTGAAAGACAGTGTCATCAAATGGAATTCAGACACTGATTCTGATACCTCTCAGCTATGTGACCATGAGAATATCATTTAATCTCTCCAAGTCTCAGTTTCTCCATCTGTAAAATGGCACTATCCATGCTACTGGTGTCAACAGGACAAGGCTGCCATTGGGTGCATTTTTTAAGCACAGTTTAGCTATAGAAATCCAGCTTACGATCGCTTCTGCTGGCATTCTGAATGCTGCTCTTGCTGAGGCATATTATGAGGCCATGGGTGTGGTACAGACTCACCCGGCCTCAAGTCCTGTGTTAGCTGCGTGACTGAGTTAGTCCTGTCACCACGCATCCTCTGCATTCGGCGGGATGTTTTCAGGAAGGTGCCAATTCACATTGGTGAGTGACTTCCCTGCCCTGGATGTTCCCTCCAAGTGACACAATCGCATCTCTGATCAGCCTCACATTGGTGAGTGACTTCCCTGCCCTGGATGTTCCCTCCAAGTGACACAATCGCATCTCTGATCAGCCACATTGCCTTGGTTTCCTCGTTTCCTTCTTGCCCACTGTGAGGTTTGGCATAATACACTAACCTACTCCTACTCTGTGAGCAGAGTCAGTGTTCTGAAGCCTGTTGACCAGGTGGAGACAATCCATCCTTTCAGTAGCTGTATGTCAGAGCTTCCTGTGGGCTCACTGAACATATCTTCAAGGCAGAAGCAGTAGCTGAAGGTAGAGCCAGCCAACAGCAATGGCCCAGGCCTCATTCTGGGCCCTAGCCATTCTGATCTCCTTGGAAAGCTATTCATGCCGTGTAGCTTGGAGCCTGAGCTGGGTCTGGTATAGAAGCACCATTATTATTAAAAACCAAGTTCTTTCTAATGTGTTCTTTGCTGTCTCAGTTGCACTCATTACAAGTCAGAGGCAATGACATTAACTTAGCTAAACAGGCCTCACTGCAAGTCCACTAGTGCTTGATCAAAATCACTTTCTGCATCAGATTCCTTTTGATAATGTGCTAAGAATCGGTTTATTGCCTATTAAAGTGTTCCAGGCAAGATCTGGGAATTCATCACAGCAGTTCCACGAACTCCATGATGGTCAGCCATCTTTGTGACTTACGAGGTAGGCCTTTCCCACTAGTGTCAGCTGCTGGTGCCTCCCATGCTGAGCTGACCTTTCATTTGTATCTTGCACATGCCTAGTTAAAGTAACTGCCCCTCATTAGAAAGTGAAATTCTGGAGGGAGGATAGGGCCTATGATTTTGCCTTTCTCTCTTTCCCTGGGCTTAGCCCAATGCCTGACATGTAAATGTTTAATAAATACTAATTGATTAATTGGCTGGAAAAATTAATCTTCTGAATGCCACCAGGAAGGGAACCTGGTTCTTAGTCATTCTGGTCGGTTATTCAGTCAGTCAACAAGCATTTGCTAAGTTTTGTCTTCAGACAGCAGACACTGAGAACATCACTGGCCCAAACTCAAATCATTTCTGGCAGTACATCGAACCAGGGCTTGAGTTCTTCTGTCCTAGCCTTTGTAAGTACTTGGTCACTCCCACACCAACAAGATACCCCAGAGAAGGCTGCTGTATACATTTTTTTTTTAGCAACCCATCTCTCAGTGCTGATTTCTTCTCACACAGATGAATGGTGATTATATGCCTTGTCAATCATTTTATACACCAGCAGAGAAATAGAGAACTTTATATTTTAGAGTTTTCTTTCATTTTTTAAAGCCAACTTTAGATCAGTTGAGCAAAGTAATCAATGCTTGTTAATGGATGTATTGATCCTGTGAATGAAAGGAAAACAGAAATCTTGTGGGAGAGATTGGACCCCAAGTTGGGTAGTGTGGTGACTTGAAATTCCAAGTTGGACCTTTCTCTTCCAAGGAGAACAGTGACCTTGGGCACAATAGGTGTCAAATTGTCTGTTTGCCACCCTCCTATTTGCATAAGTCAATTAGTGTTGGGAGATATAATTAAGATTCCAACCACAGCAATTGTCCCTCTCCCAGAGAGGGGTGCGGGCCCACAGAGATGATGGGTGTCTGGAAGATAAAAACCAAGCTCTTTCAGAAGAAAAGTGGGGGCCGATGAATCAGAGTGAAGTGTTTGTCTTATTTCTGGGAAACACGGTTCAATTTCAGAGTGAGCTTTGCAGGAAAATAACGACCCGGTGGGCAATCAATCACCAGAGAATAGCGCTGCACGTAATTTATCACAATTTGTCCCTTTTCGAGCAGGCTCCAGTTCTGGTCTGGAAATAACATCAGGACCAAATGATGCCATGCTTAAAATCAGGCTGGGCTCTACAGTGGGGAAGGAATGCCATGACTGGCGAGCAGTGACAAGTTACTGTGGGAAGACAAACACGCTGAGAACGTGTCTTTCTGTTGGAGCCCTCATTAGGAGATTTCCTGGAATGTAATCCTTATGCAGCCATCTGCATTTATTCCTAGAATAAATACCCCTTCTCCCCTCCCAACTGTTTGCTTCAAATACAAATTGATTTAATTATTGCTGCTTATCCCCCACCTCCAAAATCACAGAATCTCAGAGAGCATCACAATCAGCCCAGACCTTCCGGACAATCCCATTTTCCACCATTCTAGTTCTCCATTGATGCGGACCTCACCACCTCTGGAGGTGGTTCCTCCATGCTGGGAGAGCTCTGATTACCATACAAGTGAGTCGCCCTCTGTTTAGAATCCCCTTGCCAATGTCCCTGGAAGCCCTTGCTTGTCAGTGTAACATTGTCCTCTAGGAGAAAGGCTGAGAGGAAGATGATGGAGCCGGCCAACCCAGCACATGACCCACTCTGACTCGTGCTCCATTGCAGATGGAATGGAATGATTCCGAGTGAAGGTAGACTGGAGAGGGCAGAGCTGCACTGAAGCCTACTGGTCTCCCTGGAGAGGGAGGAATCTGGTCGATAGAGGGCAGGAGGATGTTGGGCTCTTCTTGGCTCAGCTAACCACAATTGTAAGACCAGTCCTAATTCAGGTGAAAACTTACTCAATAGCAAATGTCACCTTGTAGAAGGAAACCTCCTTTTCCCCTGGAGAGAGAGTAAAATAACAAATAAACTTAGGGACCTCAGGTACGTGGTTATCTGCAACCTCACACTGTCCACGAATGAACTTTGCAAGGGTCCTTAATGAACACTTCAGTAAGGACACCATCTATCATTCCATCCCAGTCATATTTTCAGAGAACCTGCTTTTTAAAGCTCACTGGTAATCTGGTTCAATGTCCTCCTAGATGAAGAGATACTCTATATGACACCCATTTATTCCTTCTTTCATTCACATTATCTGTGTTCAATTGTCTTTTTGTTAATTTTGTTAAATATGTCCTAATAATGTCTTCATCTGGTTCAGGACATACTTGGGAGCATTGGGGGATGCAATGCAATCCCCTGATTCTAATTTGACATCTCTCATCTACAGCTTTACTTTCAATAACTGATGAAATGGGCTACAAAGACTTTGGCCTCTTCTCACCACACTCACACAGACTCACACACTCTCAAACACACACACACAAACACACACTCACACTTCAGCTGTATTAGCATGGTCATCCTTTAGACATCACCATCCCACAAGACTGTAGCACATTGAGAATTTGGGTGTCATAAAAGCAACTCCATGGCCTCAGAATCCAATTCTGGAATCTCTGTGTTTCCATCTCTCCTATTCTTGTTCCTACTAAAGCTACCCTTTCCCTCTATAATGGCTCCAGGTCTCTTGAATGGACCTGATCAACCCACCTACCACCTAACTTCCCTATTCTCCCCATCCATTCCCTCCCTTTTCCTCACTCTGGCTTCACTTGCTTCCATATCTGTTTATGTATACACACACACACACACACACACACACACACACACACACACACACACATATATGCCCATCTCCTCCCATTCCGACCCCCATAGTCTTTCCTATAAATGATTCCCAATTTCTCCCCCTCCAGTATTTCTTCACCTAACATGGTTTCCTATTCAACACTCATTCATATTATTTCTTTATCAGAAGTCACTGCTTCTGCCTTGAATCAGGCTAATCTTGGACCGTGGGTGGTTCTTGTTATTGAATGGCAAACTCTGAAGGTAGAAGCCACATTTTTTCTTCATCCCTTTCTGTTGACAGTACCTGCCACATAGTAGGCAGTGAATGAATGCTCGTTGAACTATAAAGGAATTCCCATGTCACCCCTTCCATATTCCTTCCCTTGAAATGGTTTGCACTCCCTCTCCCCTCTGCCATTTCTTCCCTGAAATGGTCCCCACATGCATCTTTGCTCATCTTTTTAAATCCTCCCTAGGGATAGGGATGAAAATGATAATAATAAACATTCATATTGCCCCTACTATGCTCCAGGCACTGTGCTAAGCCTTTATGGTGGTGATCTCACTTGATCCTTACAACAATCCTCGAAGGTAGGTGGGGCTATTATCCCCATTTTACAGATGAAAAAACAAAGACAAAGAGAGGGTAAGTGACTCCCCTGGGGTCACACAGCTAGTAAGAGCCTGTGGTCCAATTTGAACTCGGGTCTTCCTGAATCTAGGTAGAGCGCACAATTCACTGCACCACCTGGCAGGGCTGTATGGGCACCGTACTGAGAAGCTCTACACTGACCATTCTTCACTTCCCCATGCTATGGTGTGAAATTACTTGGCGTTCTAAGGGTTGGCCTATGCCTCATATAACATTTAGAAGATCTCAACAGAAGGGAGGATTGAGCTTTTCTGAGGCAGAAAAGTCCAATGGAGGAAGTTTGAGCTGAAAGGCTTGAATGCCATCATGCCATCATGATCTTTCCACGGACCTCAATAGAAACTGCTTGGGACTGCAGTCACTGACTGCCTCCGAGAAGGCTCCATGGGTCAGTCCCTTGCACCTTTCAAGATCGACATCTCATCTGGAAATTTCCACTCCATTTCCCACTTTCTTTGGGGAAAACTGACATTCAGAAGGTTAACAAAAACAAAAGTCCCAAGTGGTGACTGAAGAATCATAAAGTTTGAGGGATTAGAAGAAGCAGAGACTTTCAAAGATGCTTCAAAACTTAAAGGTTTAAGCAATTACAGAGTGTCAGTATCTAATTTTCATAATACAGGACCCAAGATAAATGCTTTTAATATTGAAAATAGATGACGCTCCATTCCTATGTGGGTGACTAATGAGGAAATATCGAGTCCCTGACTGAAGGTCCTTGGGGAGCTCTCAATCAGAATGGGGCATTAGAAGCTCACTGTTTCCTGGTTATGTCTCTCGTACCCCTGCTGAATTGCTCCCTTATTTGAGTGTCTGGAGAACTTCTTTTGCTTACTGCAGAACAAGGCTGCTCTGGGCTTCCTTTCCTCACCCACATACACCCAAACAGCTCAGTTGCTAGTGTGCAGCTGGCTGCATCCTCTTCCTCAGGCTTCCAGGAGCACCCAAGGGGGTGGGAGGCTTCAGATATTCTTGGCTCAAGCCCCCATTCTGGTGGGCTCCCCCTAGCATTAATTTCCAGTGATCAGTGTCCCAATATCAACTAACCAATTAACAGGAATGAACTTTCATGGAGGGGGTAACTCCTTGGAAGAATACAGCATGAACCCAAGGTCATGCTATACCTCCATCACCTCAGTGTCTGGAGACAGTGGGCTCCACTGAAAATGGAGCCTACAAACATTAAACTGACCAGGTTCACTTAAAACCACTGGAAGAGTCAGGACCTTGTGTCTTGGCTGTTGGGTTCATATGCTGCTGAGCCAAATCCTTCAAATGACATCTTTGTAAAACCACTTTCTTTGTAAAGTGTCTTGCACATAATAGTTATTTCATAAATGTTTATTTCCTTCCTTTCTTTCTCCCTCCCTCCCTCCTTTCTTTCCCTTCCTTCCTCCCTTCCTCCCTTCCTTCCTCCCTTCCTCCCTCCCTCCCCTCCTTCCTCCCTCCCTTCCTTCCCTCCCTCCTTTCTTCCTTCCTCCCTCCTCCCTTTCCTTCTTTCCTTCCCTCCTTCTCTCCCTCCCTCTCTTCCACCTTCCCTCCCTCCTTCCTTCACCCATCCAGCAAGGGTCTGAAGCCAGATTTGAACTCAGGTTTCCCAACTCCCAGCCCAGCACTCTCTTAGCTGCTCTGCCTGGCACACAGTAGGTGTTTAATAAATGCTTATTGACTGAGCACTGCCTTTGGAACTACATCTTTTAGCATGCTGTTTGGCTCTTCTCTCCCTCTCTGGCTGTCTAGGGTCACACAAGAGAGACAGCCCCACTCGCCACCAGGTTTCTCCCTCGCTCCTCTCCCCCTTCCCCAGCATGTGTTAGCCTAGATTGTCCCCAAAAGCTGACCCAGTCTAACCTTGATCGGTCCCAGGAGAGGGGGGACAGCCAAGCCAGGCCTCCCTTGAGGTGTCCTCCTCCTGGAGGCTTCTGGCTTCCGCAACAGAGGAGACTTGGGCTCTGCCATAGGAACAAGCTCCCCTAGGTCCCACAGGTAGAGAGAAGCAGGCTCACGTTCCAGACCACTGCTCTGTTCTGTTTCTTGCAACCCCCAAGCCGGCGCTCTTTCTGTGCCTGAGCCCCCCTTATTTACTGGAATGTTAGACTATGTGGTCTCAATACATCAGGTAGCTAGGTGCCTGAATCAGGAAGCCCTGAGTTCAAATCCAGGCTCCCTGGATTGGATCCCACTTGGGTCTGCCTCAATTTCCTTACCTATAAAATGGACTACTAATAGCACATACTTCCCAGGGCTGTTGAGAGACTGAAATAACATGTAAGTCACTTTGCAAAGGACTATAGAAAGTCTTGCTATCCCTACCCCTGTCATTCTTAGGATGGGCACCTCGAGAGGGGGTGAGCTGGGGCTGGACAGGTAGGGCCAGTCTAAAAGGTGGAGGGTCTGGAATGCCTTACTGGGGAGTCTGTGCTTTATGCCAGCTTGGAGATGGCCCCTGGGTTGTGAGGGTTAAGAGCTTTGAGCAGGGAAATTGAATTCCCGGGGCTCCAGAGTCCATCCCCAGATGGCTCTCCGCTCTTGAGGCTGGTAGGGGAGCAGCCTTTGAAACTGTCACTTTCCCCCATATCTCATTTTTCTCCAAGGAAAGTTTAGACTTGATTTTGCTGCGACTAAAATGTCTTTTTGCCTATTATTTATTTCTCTGATTTATCCAATTGCCCCCATCCTTAGAAAGCCAGCCCAAAATAAAAAATAACACAAATAAAAAAGTGCATTTTGGAAAAATACTGGAAATGAATAAAGGATGGAAGGCCCTGGTGATCTATGGAAACATGAATATAAACATGTTTACTTTATGATGCTGAAAGAAAATTAAATAAATAGTAAGCACAAAGAATATATCAAACTCTCCCGATGACGTACTTAAAGCAGTCAGCCTCTCTTGCAGCAGGGGGAGAGCAGCAGGCAACAGGAAGGCCTTGGGTTTCTCATCTGGGACCACAGCCCTTGGCCAGAAGGGATCTCAGGGGGTCTCTAGACCAGGCCCCTCATTTGACAAACACAGAAACTGAGGCCCACTGAGATGATGTGGACATGAAGCCCAAGGTCAGAGGGAACAAGCCTCAGAACTTAGATGGGAAGCCAGGCCCTTCAGGGCCAAGGTCAGCCTTTTTTCCAGAGTCTACACTGCCTGGTGGACTGCTGGGTGAAAGTGGACTGGGCTGTCTGGGAGCTGGGAGGCATCATCGCCTAAAGCAGGGCAGCTGGAGGACAGGGCAAGGAAGTGGGCGCAGGGGAGGGCCATGGGATTTGGACTTGGCCCTCATTCATTCATTTTCTCATTCAGTCAATTAGCAAATGCTCCTTGAGCAGATGAGAGATGTAGGATGTAGGATGGCAAATGCACCCCCCCCATGCATCCTCATGGACTGTTAGTGACCCCAAGATAGCAAAACCTTTCCCAAACCCTGAGATCAAGTTCAAGATTAGTCCTACGAACAGAGAAAATCTGATTGATGCAGTGTAAGGACAGGTACACTGGACAGTCCACATAGATGGTTGTTGAGCTTTTGTATGGGCTAGAGAGGGCCTCAGTGTACCCATTTGTAAAATAGGAGAGTCCTACAGAGTGATCACTAAGGCCCCTCCCAGCTGATATTCTCTATCCTGAGACCCCTCCCAGCCCTGACCTCCCCTGTCCTCAGGTCCCTCCCAGCCCTGACATTCCCTGTCCTCAGGCCCCTCCCAGCCCTGACCCCCCTGTCCTCAGGCCCCTTCCAGCTCTGACCTCCCCTGCTCTAAAGCCCCTCGAAGTTGCTGCAGGAAGGGTCTACCCTGATCTAATCAAGGATCTTTAGAGATCCAGAAGTCTAGAAAGTGGAAGCCCATCCAGGGGCTGGCCCAGAGCACCCAGGCTGGTAGCCTGAAGGAATGAGGGAATGGGTGGGCAGAGTATTTGAATAACATCAGATAACAGCTAATGGCTTAGAGACCAACCAGTTGCCAGCCCCCCACTAAGTACTTTACAAATATGATTTCGCTTCCCAGGTTAGGAGCTGTTGTTATCCCCATTTTACAAATAAGGAAACTGAGGCAAACCCAGGGTGAGCCTTGCCTAAGGTCAAGCAGAATGAATCCTACCCTCCAGCAGCCCATCTCAATCTGAGACTCTCAGACTCCAGGAGAAATGGGGGCCACCCACTATCCTGAGTGGATTGCTGCCTGAAGTGAATCGAGGGACTTCCAAGGGTAGTATTAACAATGTTTGATTGTATTTTTAATTGCTTGTGTTAAATACTGCCCAATTTCACTTTCATCTCATTTCCTGGCACTCAGGAATGTCCTGGACTGCTTGTGGCCATCTCTTCTGGTCCTACCCATTGTCTTAGGAGGAAGGGACTCCCCCAAGGTCACCCAATGTCAGACCCTCTTCTCCATCCTGCTTTCTACAGGTACTGGTTTTTCCCAGAATGAAAGGGGTGATTAATTAGGGCAATTCATTTCTTTCACTGACACTACCCCTCCCCCCTTCACAGAGGACCCTGAGCCCCCCAGCCCCACACATACTCACATACTATCAAGGAGCTCTGCTGTGCAGAGGACACTGGGGGTATTTTCAATTCAATTCCTTTTTGTTTTCCTTCGATCAAAGTATTTATTAAGGACCAACTGAATGCTGTGCTAAGGCTGGGGATAAAATAGAAAGGCTGACCAGTCCCTGCCCTCAAGTCACTGCAGAGAATTTGTTAAGCAGTCCCCGGAGGGGGGAAGGAGTTAATTCTCTCCAGAATTACTTGGGTCGTTGTACCTTCCACAGGCCTCCTGAGATCCCTTCGAATGGGAGCCACACACATTCATGTAAAATATGGCATTTAATAATATTATCTTACAACAAAGCTCCCAGAATTAAGCTCTGAAGACTTATATGCATGAAAGCACAGTGGTTTATTTCCCTAGACCCCTTTCCCTCAAAGAATCATCATGCTCCTCCTTCAGGGGAGAAATCCTTGTCCTTCTTCACACTCCCCTCAGATAGCCACCCCCCTCTATAGGGTCTTCTCTGCTTCCAGCCAGAACTCTGCCTTCCCTTCATTTGGCAATGGGGTGCATGGAGCCCTCCTTTGCCCCAGCCCAGCCTCCCTGCTCATAGAGGAAGAAGGGGAAGAACTTCCTTCTGAATGGACTGCAAGCTTCAGAGGGCAGGCTTGCTCTTAGTTTCCACAAAAAATCTTTGGTAACCCTAGCCCCCCAGAGCTCTGTTCACATAACATGCCACAGAGCCAGAATGGAAACTCCCTGAGGGCAAGGACCAGTTCACTTTGGTCATTGTACCCCTGCAACCCAGCATGATATCTGGCACATAAAAGGTACTAAATAAATGCTTATTTTCCTCCTTTCTTCTCCTTCATTCCTTCTTTCCTCCCTCCCTCCCTTCTTCCCTCCCTTTCTCCTTTCCTTCCTTCCATCCTCCTTCCATCCCTTCCTTTCTCCTCCCTCCTTCTCTTCCTTCCTTCCTTCCTTCC
>NW_027186310.1:2851276-2858579 GCF_028583685.1 Petaurus breviceps papuanus
TCTCATTGTATTGCAGATAAAATATAACCTTCCCAAGGTCAGAATCTATGCCATTGTACATCTTCGTAGCCCCACATCCTAGTCCAGTACCCGGCATGTTGAATAAATACCGGCTAATTGGCTGATGTTACAGACTCTGTACGGCTAAACGGGGCCAAATAAAGAGCAACGGGGGCATCCTCCAAGTTTTAATAAGAATTACTCCGATTTTCATAACAGTTTGAACTCACAAAGTAATTTCCTCACAACAACCCTGTGCAGTTGGCAGCACAAGTGTGTATGTATGTGTATGTGCATATGTGCATATGTACATATGCATATATGAAAGTACATATGGATACATGCACATATATGCCCACATATATATACATGCATTTTTATTACATATAGAGTTATAAATAAAAATTAAATACATTTATAAGTAAAAGCAAATATAAATTGTGTGTGTGTGTTACAGAAAAGAAAAGTAATGCTGAGAGAGGAGGAATGAATGGCCCTTGGTCAAAACCAAAGAAGCATCAAAGTCATTCTCTAAGGATGACCATTGGAGTAATCTGCTGATCAGCAATGGGAAGTCTTGGGGAGGTAGTGAGCCCTCCGTCAGTGGAAATGTCTGAGCAGAGTCTGGAGTTCCACAGAGTAAAGTCCTATCAGGTGAATAGGGAAATTTGCACTCAATGCCCTACAGGTCTCTTCCAGGCACAGAAGGGAGTGACTGATCTCAATTAGAGTGGTGATGCCAAGGGTCATTTGCCTCCCTCTGAATTCTTGGTTGGGAGGTAAGGAAGTTGTCCCAAGGGAAGGGGCAGAAGGAGGGGCAGAAGATAGGAAGTCTGAGGCTTGAGGTCAGGAAAATGTCTCTAAAAGGTGGAGGGTCCGAGAAGTGGAAGGGGCTGCCTCCAGACACAGTTGGTTCTTGTCACTCAAGGCTCCAAAGGAAGGCTGGGGCTCTCTTGCTATAGATGAGGAGGAGGGGGTTTTCTCTCACTTCTGGGTTGACATGATTTGCCTAGGAGGCTCAGTCTAGTTCTAGGCAGAATTCTATGATATCATGATGCTTAGAGACACCAGCTTTGCAAAGGGCACATCTGCTCTGGTTGAGCCTGGAGGAGGCCTGGGCATGTGACTCCCAGAACAAATGTAGGCCTTCACCAGTGCCTGGCTATCTACTGTTATCAGTCAGCTGGGCTCCAAGGGGCCATGCAGAGGAACAGCAGTTGCTGGGAATCACCACCATTCAATCTCAACAGTTCACAAAGTCTGTTTCTCGCAGCTCTGCCGTGGAGGAGGTGTGGGTGGCATCATAACCATCCTGCTGGGCACAATTAGGGAGTGTCCAAGGAAGGTTTGGGATCCAGGTCTCTGGCTTTTGAGATCTGGGCCATTTCCTGACTTTGGTGCCCATAGTTGCATGGGAGGGTTATTGCCCTGAGCATGCAAACCCTTGACTGAGGTGGTCGAGGAGAAATAAGGGTGGTGGAGGCTCTGGTTATAAGCTGCTGTCCCTCATCCCACTGTCTATCACCTTTTTCAGTCAACACACTGATGGTAGTGACACACTGACTTGACTTTATCATTTCATCACCAGGGAAGAGGGGAAGACTGATGTTCAGGGATGGATTCCATAGAAGAGGGTGAGCTTTAAAGCCAGAAGATGAGTTAATATCCTGGCTTAGATACTTACCAGCTCTGTGACCTTGGAAAGGTCTGAACCTCCCTGGGCTCCAGTCTCCTCCTTGGATGAATTTTATCAATCTAAGTCAGAGGTTCTTAACTTTGGGGGTGTAACTGGTGCCCTTTGCCAATCAGACTTAATCTAGGGATCTCTTCCTGAATACTTTTTTAAAAATTAAAAATTTAAGGAAAGGATAAATTTCAGTTAAAGGCTGATGAAAAGAAAGGCACACTTTTCCCTTCTTTTCTGCCATCCAAGTTCCTAGACCTCTGAAACTGATTGGTGGACCCCTGGCTAAGAACCCCTATTTAAAGTTTATAATCCAATAATGATATGATCCTGAAGGTTCTTTTGAGCTCTAAATCTGAGATGCTTTGATTCTACAACTTGGCTCCAGAAGGAGAGCTGGAACTCAAGCCCTATGGAGCCCCTCACTGCTGACTCCTAATCCCAGGCACTCCCTACTCTTCTGAACTGCCTTTAACCAGGCAGGGAATGGGTCAAGGGTAACCAGGACCTGACCCCACATTTCCAGGGACAACAAAAAATAATGAAAAAGTGTTTTTTTTTCTTTTTCTTCTAAGCAACAACAGACAATATTTGGCAGACTGTAGTCACAGTCACCAGTGACAATATTTATACAGAGCAAACTCAGCTCTGCAAAGAGCCCCTTCTGCAAACAAAGGAGAAGATACAATTGAGTGCCTTTAGATGGGGAGGGGATTTTTCAAGGAAGCCTCAGAGTCTAGTGCCAGAGCCATTGGCTCAATAGGCACTCATCACCTGCACTCCTGCCTGAAGTCCCAACACGCCAGCCGGGTTCTGGGGAGTCAAGCCAAGAACTAAGGGTTCATGCAAATGAACAGGGTCACCTCATTAAGTAACAGGGTCGATTTTCCAGGGAATCTGGAGCTTTTCTCCTTTCTAGTCACTACCAATCCTCCAAGGCCATCGGTTTGGACTTGTGCCTTCTTTGTGCCCCCCCCCCCCCCCCCCCCCCTGCCTTCTCTGCAAAGGTTGCCTCCTCTTGATCCTGTCACAGGCTGATATTCTTCGTGCTTCAAGCCTTCCTAGGTGGAACCTGACAGAGCTTGTACTTGGATAGCACAGCCTCTAGGATCCTGGACTGCCTTCCTTCATGGTGAGATACGGAAGAGATGAGGGCTTGGAGGCTCCGATGGAATCATAACCGAAGGGGAAAAAAAGAAAGTTTCAGCTGTCAGTTTCAAGAGTGATTAAGTTGCTTCTTGGGAAGCAGTGGGACATTTAGGGAAATACATGGAATCAGCCTGAAGATTGCATGTGTGTATCTTTTTCCTCAAAAGATCATGGAGTTGGAGAGGCCAGAATCAACTCACTGAGCTAGGGGTTGGGGTCTGGGTGATGTAATGGGAATGTAAATTTGAAGTTCTTCCCTGCCCCTAGGCTAAAGTGCACCTGGGGTGGGAGGCTTGTTTTTCAGTAGATACTTCTTGATTGGCCAGTGAGTCAATAAGGTTGTTACAATCTCTGAGCCAGGAGAAGGCTATATAAGTCCTGATGTGCAGCTTTGTTTTGGGGCTCACTTGGAGAAGTGTTCTGTGATTTGATCTGGACTCCGGGAAGCCGTTGTTGAGAGCCCCCCGGCTTTGAAAAAAAAAGCCAGATGTTGAAACCCAGATGTTGATTTGATATGGATGTAATGGTTGGACAATTTAAAAACTGTCTACTTGATCTGTTTCTCTGTCTTGATAATTCTGTCTGTATATTCTGAAGTTCGGGGTGCTGACCTTTTTTCCCCTGAACTAGGTAAACAATACACATTTGACTGATTAAAGTAAGCTTGTTAACCCATTTTGAGTTGCTTTCCTTTAACAAAGAAGATCCAAGAACCTGTGGTGGCAGAGACTCTGGGGACTCTGGAGTGCTTGCTGCTGCATGTGATCACAAAGATTCTCGTGGGGTGACAATCTCAATACTGGAAGACTTTAATCCACCCACAGTGGTACAGTGAGCTTCCTCTAACCAATATTCTAAAATAGGTTCAGTTGGTGGGAGGAGGAGTTAGGATACCATGATATATGTTGGGGAGAGTTGGGGAACTTAGGATATGCCTCCCATGGATGAAGCCCCCAGGCATTACAGGATTGGTCCTGGGAAGATGGAGGGAAGGGCATGCAGTCTGGTAGCATCCTACATTAATTAAGTGGCTATGTTACCAAGTTATTCACTTCAGATATTCCCTAATAGCTAAAGGATTACAAGTGCATTGGGATCTCCTAAATTTGCAGTTCCCTCAGGAAAAGTCACACTTTGGGCAGTGAATAGCATCCTTCCCATTTGGATACCCAGGCTTGGAAATCAAGAAGCTGTAGAGCCTGTCCCAGCACCCATCGCCATATTGATGAAGGATTCCAAGCCCCAATCCCCTCCTCCAGACTGCTTTCTTCTTTACCTTTCCTTACTTACCTTTCCCCCATGAGGTTTATGTAAACTAGGCTAGGCATTGCAGATTTGAAGAGATGATTCTAGATATTCAAGGCAAAAGAGAATTCTTAAGCCAATAGAACTTACATTGACTTATGAAGTGAGATAGAGTAGGTGGAAAAGGGGCTGGCAAAGGCTGAGGCTGACCCTGAATTACATGGCATTTCTTTTTGGGTTTTTCTTTTTGCTTTTTTGGAAGGGGGAAGGTAGGGCAATTGGGGTTAAGTGACTTGCCCAAGGTGACAAGGCTAGTTTTTGTGTTAAGTGTCTGAGGCTAAATTTGAACTCAGGTCCTCTTGACTCCAGGGACAGTACTCTATTCACTGCACCACATAGCCACTGTAGGATTTGGTAGGCCTTTTTGGTGACTTATTATGAAACCTTAGATTTGATTAATATTGAATTATGTTAAGATTAAAATTTAGTTAATATTATCAAGAATTCTAGGGCTGACCCCCAAAACAAACCTAAATCTAAGGGGAAAGCCTGGCATCCTAAGATCCCAAGCTGATAGGGGACAAATTGGGAACCATCTGCAATTAAAGAGAAAGTTCTTCAACAATACCCTGGGCAAGTGGTCATTAACAATTTGCTTGGATACCAGCAATAATCAGGAACTCACTACCTCCAAAGACAACCTGTTCTACTCTGGAATAGATTTCATTTTAGAAAGATTTTTTTTAATTCAAGCTTCAATAGATGAGAGCATCCTGGAGTTCATAGAGGCATCCTACCCTCGATCTGTGTAAATCAAAGTACACCCTCATCTTCTCACTCCACGAGATTCTAGTCCATATTTTTTCCCCATAGACCTTCCATATAGGTTCTTCCAACCTCCTCTTGGATGTTTTGCAAAGACTGTCCTTGGTTTTTTATCTCTCATCCTGGTTCCCATGACTTGCCCATCTATTTTTTTTCCATGTCTACATTTTGTTAGGAGTCCTTACTTTCCAACTTAGATAGGACCATGTTAGAGCATGTTCATGTCTACTGAAGACTTCTCCATTGCCCTTTGGGTCATTCACTCTAATCTTTGGAAATCATGGTCATATTATCCTTTAAGTTAGCATTTATCTACCATTCATGCTTCTCTCTCTCCCCTTCCAGTGTACATCATTCTTCCTTAAGGCCAAGGGAACGGTACCTAAATGGGATTAGTGGGAATGAATAAATCTTGAGGATGGACTTCTCATACATGATACACCATCAGCACCTGCAAGCTCTTTATTTATTATTAATTATGTCCCTATTTATCTGGGCTCTACTTGCCCAGCACCTTGCCTAGGACCTAATCCATAGCATGTCCTCAGTGCATGTTGTTGGCAGAGTGCTGGGAGTGTGGTGGTATTTACAGAGGAGCTCCATGTTCCAAACCTTCATTTTCAGCTCTCTACTGGCATATCCAGTTAAGTGTCCTCACAGAAAGCCATGCTTACCATATCCCACTTCAGCCTGTTTTCTTTTCACCAAAACAACTTCCCATTTCTATCTTTGCTAATGGCACCATTCCCCTTCTAATGTCCCATGTTTGAAATCCAAGTCAGGGCTGATTCTTCTCTCTCTCAGCCCACTTTTTTCAGTCTCTGGGTCCTATTGATTCCTCCTCCACAGCACCTCTCACATACATCTTTGCTTCTCTAATCACATGACCACAGCAATATTGTTGGATGAAGAACTGTGAATGACTTAGCTATTCTCAGCAATCTAAGACAATCCCAAGGGACTAATGATGAAGTATACTGTCTTCTTCCAGAGAAAGAACTGATATTGACTGAATTCAGAAGGAAACATGCTATTTTTCACTTTCATTCTTTTTTTTATTCAAGTCATCTTGTACAAAATCAGTAATATGGAAATGTTTTACAAAATTTCAGATGTAAGACCTATATTGGATTGCTTACCATCTAAGGGAAGGGAGAGGGGGGAGAGATAGAATTCAGAACTCAAAACTTTCAATAAAAATGTTTAAAAAATCACATGGCCACCACCCTGCTTCAGGTCCTCATCATCACCAGTCTGAGTTGTTACCAGAACCTCCCCACAGATCCTCCTGCCCCCACTCTCTGCTCCCTCCAATATGCCTTCACACAACTGTCTGAATTACACTTCTTATTCAGAGATGTGGGGACACCTCTATTCTATTCAGATGCCTCCACCCCATTGTCTACACAGCTAAATTCAAATTCATTTGACTGACATGTGGACCCTCCCTAATTGCAGGCAGCCTTCTCTCTTCAGCCCTATCTCAACATACAATCCAAGAAATTTGATTGATTATCTACCCTCTAAATGTGTCCTGTACTCTTTGACCTCTGTTTCTGGCCAAGCAGTACTTAGAAATATACCCTTTGCCATTATTTACCTGGTGAATTATTAGCCATCCATGAAAGCCACTTTCTCCCAGAAAGCTTCCATGATCTGTTCATCCCTCATAGAATGTGCATAGCATCTTGTTTTATTCCTTTGAGGCAATTAACTTATAACATTGTCTTTTAAAAATTTATTCTTTTTTTTGGAAAATTGCCCTGATTTTTTTTTAATTTTTTGCTTTTTTTTGGAGGGGAGAAGATAGGGTGATTGGGGTTAAGTGACTTGCCCAAGATCACACAGCTAGCTTTTGTGTTGTGTCTGAGGCTAGATATGAACTCAGCTCCTCCTGACTCCAGGACCAATGCTCTATTCACTGCACCACCTATCCACCCCCTAAATTTATTCTTACTGCTTTGTTGTTGCTGTTCAATCATGTCTGACTCTTTGTGACTCTTGGGGCTCTTGGGGTTTTCTTAGTAAAGATACTGGAGCAGTTTGTCATTTCCTTCCCCAGGTCATTTTATAGCTGAGAAAACTGAGACAAAAAGGTTGGAGTGACTTGTCCAGGGTCACACAGCTAGAAAGTGTCCAAGACTAGATTTGAACTCAATATGAGTCTTCCTGACCACCCCACCTAGCTGCTTATTTTTAATGATGTATAATACTAAGACCCACTAGGGCAGTGAACCACATCTTATCTAAACTGTGATCTACCCTGCTCACTGCAAAAGAGTTCATATAGCAGCTGTTTAATTAATATTGATGAATGGATGGATGAATAGACAGATGGATGGATGGATAGGTGGATGGATGGATGGATGGATGGATGGATGGATGGATGGATGGATGGAT
>NW_027186310.1:2858589-2864227 GCF_028583685.1 Petaurus breviceps papuanus
GATGGATGGATGGAAATGCTAAAGACATACTGGAGACTTAAGCACAATAGGGACATAACCACAACTCTGCACAAGAAGGTTTATTCTGACAGTGGTACAGATGATTGATTGGCATGATCAGGTAGTGGAAACAAAAAGACCTCTGGGTTTATCATCTTGACGGTAGGACGAACTTCTTAGAAATTATTTCTCTATCCCCAGAAATCAGAATCTCCAGTGCTCTTAAATATATAGCTAGGTTTCTGAAATATTATTTTCTTTATTCATGAGACACTTTTATAGATGCTTTGTACAAAATTTTCTACTGATTCCTCAAAAGAACTTGTCAGAGAGGTGGGGAGGACATGATATTCTCCATTTTACAGATGAAAAAACTAGGGCTCAGAGACCAAAATTGGTTTTCTCT
Source organism: Petaurus breviceps papuanus (assembly GCF_028583685.1). Taxonomy (NCBI): domain Eukaryota; kingdom Metazoa; phylum Chordata; class Mammalia; order Diprotodontia; family Petauridae; genus Petaurus; species Petaurus breviceps. The sequence continues at coordinate 2,858,996 of NW_027186310.1, forward strand.
AGGTCACATACCTAAGGATTACTGAAGACAGAATCTGAATCCAGGTCTTCTGACTCCACTGCTTGGTTTTGTTCATTGTACCAGAATAGTCTGTGTGATTCTTGCATTCATTCAGGGTCACGTGCTAATTAGCTGCTGGGCTACAGGTGTAGCAGGGCTTTCTGTAGACCCATCTACCACATGCTGGCCACTATGGAGAGCCCATCAATCTCTCCTTCTTGGAATGCTTCCATGATGAAGCCCAGCTGCTGGGGCTTCAGTCCGACCTGCTGTTCCTGGCAAAGAACGTCACTGGGAGCTGCATTCAGCTGAACATCATCCAACCTCAGGTTCCTGCCGCTGCTGAGGGAGCTAGTACCTTGGAGAGCTTCCAGGAACTGCTCTAGAGAAGGAAGCAAGTTGCAGTTTATATTGGAGAACTGAAGGACTCCCGGGCTGCGCAGACCTTACAGGGGGGAACTTGCCAGTCTGATGGGGAAGTTACCATGGTGTGCCCAGGCCTTGGGATCAGGTAATCCTGAGCCTTAGTACAGTGGGAAAGGCACTGACTCTGGGTGCAGAGGACTTGGATGCAAATCCTGCACCAAGAATGTATGACTTTGGGCAAGTCACTTAATCCACTTGGAATTGAGGTTCCTTACTGTTCAAGTGAGGCAGTTAAAAAGTATGGTGTGTGAGGCCTCTTCTAGCTCCTGATCCAGGATTCTATGACTTACTAGCTACACGGTCCAGTTTCTTCATTCTCATCTTTAGAGTCTATAAAGTAATGGAGGTTAGATTAGAGGATCTCCAAGCACTATGAGAAGAGTTTGAGTCACTGCCTTTGGTAATTACCTCTCTGACCCTTATTCCCTTATCCTTAAAATTGACATAATGACACATATACTCTCTAACTTGTGAGAAAATAAGCAAATATAGTTTCCATCTAGTATTGTATATTGTAATTGTTTTATTGTATGCTTTTCTGTTTCTTTGCCAAGCTGTGATTTCATTGGTAGAGAGAATTTGCACCTGTTCTGCTCCTTGGAGTCTGAGAGGCTGGGCAAAATCACTGAGAAGGTGGGCAACTCACCTAGGGTCACACAGACAATGTGAATCTTAGATAAGACTTGAATGGGCTTTCAAAGCCAAGTTTCCATTGCCTCTCTATACCCATTGGCAAGGAAATTCTTACCCAAACGATTTTCTTGGATGAGTTGTGGGAGTTCCTGAATGGAGTACCTGGGACTTGGCCTCAGCTTTCCTTCCTCCTACAATCAGAGCTCTCTCTAAATTTGAACTGGAAGAGACCTCATTGACCATCCTTTAGTGTAGCCTGTACCTGAACAGAATCTCCTTAACCACATCCCTGCTACATGTTTTTTCAGGCTTTGTCATTTGGAGTCAGGAAGACCTGAGTTCAAATCCCTCTTTAGCTGTGTGACTATGTATAACTCCTCAATTACTTTGTACCTCAGTTTTCTCATCTATAAAATGGGTGAGTTGAACTCAATGGCTTTAAAGGGCCTTTGGAGCTCTAGAAAATATAGAGAACAACTATAAAGAAAGAAACTATTGAAATAATGATACCATGTTACTCCCACTGGGGGTTCATTGGTCCAAGTAGCCATAGACATAGTTTAATGAGTGAAGAACCAACCTCATTAAGATGCATGGATATTTAAATCATTAGAAATGTATAAAATGAACAGGCAGTGAAAAATGCCAGCCAATTGTGTCACTTAATTTGTATGTGGGATTTGCAATGCCAACTGTGATTATTCTAAAATAGCTCAAGCTCCAAAGGAATGAAAGATATTCATCATCCAGCCAGAAATGCCAGGTTATAGCCCAGCTCCGATCATTACTGATGTTCTTTGGTTATTCAGGAATGGAAGAGGAGGGGCTTGGGTGCATATGGCAAAAATTCCAGGGTTTAAATATCTTGGAAATAATTAACTTGATTGGTTGGTTGTCATTCATGCTCAAAGAGGACGAAAATGACATCACTATTTTGGAGTCAAGGTACAGTGAGTTTGACTCTGATTGATCAGAAGATGAGCTCAGAAGATTCTACCACAAGTCAGGCACAAGCAATCTACATGCACATTTGGAATGGAGATGTCTCTATATTTGTGCATCTCACATTCCCTTTAAGCTCCTGCAATTCTGCTTTGCTCATAGAGCACAGAGACTTCTTTGATGCTGGCATGCCATGCGGGGCGGTCCTGTGCCAATATCTCCCATGTCTCACAATGAATTCCAAAGTTCTTCAGAGAAACCTTGACAATATCTTTGTATTGCTTCTTCTACCTAATACAGAGGGTAGTGGTCCCTATGGTCACCTCGGAGGTGCTCAGCTTCCTGCTCTGTAAAATGATGGGCTTGATCTTGATAACCCTTGAGGTCCCTTCTAGGTAGGCATCCTGACTCTCACTGGATTGTTTCAACGTTCCCAAAAAGGTTTGGGAGGGGAAAGCACCATAGGATAGCCTTCTTTGAGAGGTGATGCCCTCAAGATGCCCTCCCTCTGTGGATCACTCCGATTTGTGCTGCCCAAGCCTTGTCTGGACAGAGTCCTTGGCATTTGTGTCCTCCCTTAGAGTGGAAGCTCCTTGAGAGCCAGCCTTGTCGTTTGCCTTTCCTTGAATCCCCAGCTCTTAGCACAGTGCTTGGCACATAGTGGGTGATTAATAAATTATTGTCAACTGATTTGCTGAGTCTTAGAGAGGTTAATTAACCTATCCAAGGCTACACAGTGAGTATCAGGAGAATCGGAATGGGCTCAATCTTTCTAAAGTACTTTGCCTGTGCTATGTTCTATGAGCCCTGCTGTGGCCAGCTAAGGGGCAATGCTCCCCAACCATCACTGCACACACCGGGGATCTCTGACTCGATGACAGTCAACCAAGAGTGATACTGAAGACAGGCGTGTGCATAAACACACACACACACACACACACACCTCCCTCTGTGAGATTTAAAAACAAGGTTATTTATAAATCAAACAAAGCAGGAATGTGAACGGACCATTGCTGGGTAAATTTAGCTGAGCCCGCCTAGACAATCTTTGGAGAAGAGCTTGTGTAAATGCAGACATTTCATTTCCCACCCCACCTCCAAATATCCAGATGAATTCATGTTTGCACACAGAGCCTAGGATAGAGCTGTCTTTTTCCAGTATCTGACAGAACACAGCAGCTCTGGAAGTCCTAGGTCCCAGGCATAGCAGAGAGATTTGCTTAAACAAAGAAGAGGAAGTCAGAAGAGAGGGATGGATGAAGTTCCTCTTCCCCAGCTCACCCCCAGGCAAGGAGAGATCCCCAGGAGAATGTGGCAGAGCCCTGGGGGCACCCACTCCAGATTGCTCCCCAAGGAGTCCTCCCTTCCTCTTGTCTGGACTCAGACTCTCCTGCCTTCCACACTCTCTACCTCCAACTCTGAAAACAGTGATTAAACCAATGCTTTCCTTCCTGGTAAGACATGCTCACGATTTCCTCTCACCCCCCAGTCCAAATCACCAGTCCCTGGCCCCTGCTTCCCTCTCTGCACTGCCTTTCTCCATATGAATGTAAGCTCCTTGAGGGCAGGGATTCTTTCTTAGCTGTATTTGTATTACAGGGGCCTAACAGTTTCTGGCAGGTGCTAATTTTTTTTTTTCCTTACAAGAATCCTCTTGCCAATACTCTTCATAAGGAGTTATCTGGTCTCCAACATAAGACCCCATCTGATGGGGAACTCACCATCTACCAAGGCAGACAATTCTGCTTTGTAAAAGCGCTGCTTTTTTGCATAGTTTTTCCTTATATGTTCCTCTCTGCAAATTGTTCCCATCATTTCTGGTCCTGTTCTGTGGGGCCAAGCAGAATATGGCTAATCCCTAGTCCCTTAACAACACTTTAGCGCCCCCCTCTCCCCGGCATCTTTTCTTCCTCTAAATATTCCTCAATTCCCTCATCCAGGCCCTAGGCACCCTGCCCCCCTCACTCCCCTGGCTGGCCTCCTTTGGGTCTGCTCTAACCCCCTCATTTGAGAGAGAGGACAGGACTTAGCTGAAGGTCAGACCAGGCAGGCCTAGCATATACATTTTACTGTTGCTGTTTGTGATGGGCCCAATCACCCAGGCCTCCAGGTCCATAACCCTGAGGCCAGCTCCAGCATCCTTATCACCTGGGGCCAGTCAGTGCCTTCTTCCTCCGGATGGGCTCGCTGTTGTCCTTGGGAAGTTCCAGATGAATCATCAGCACTCAGTCCTGAGGCCACTGGGGCAGACAGGCTTGATTATTTTCTTGTTAGACCATAAAGCATGTCACGCCTCTCCATGTCAGCAGTTTCGTGGGAGGCCACTGAAGTGGGCCCAGAGATAGGCTGTGCTGCAAGGGAGGGCCCATCGGGACAGAAAGGAAGTGGGAATGAGCTTGGAAGACCTCCAGCTCTCAGGTGACTAACTCAGTGCCCTGTCAGCCTCCAGGAGCCTGGGAGAAGCTGATGGGGGAAAAGTGGTGCTGGAAACGACATGGCCTGGCAGCTAGTTCTCTGGCCTGGGCGTCTGGGTTCTGATCCCAGGGCTGCTCTTCACCAGGTCACCTTGGCTGAGACCTCTCACCTGGAGGAAGATCAATGTCCCCTACATAACCCACATGTGACCTTCTAGGGCCTCAAGTGTGGCCCACTGTCTGAAGCCAAACTTTACAGAACAAATCCCCTTCATAAAAGCATTTGTTCTGTAAAACCTGGACCCAGTCAAAGGGCCACATGTGGCCTGGAGGCTGCAATTTCCCCACCCCTGGATCAGACCTTCTCTGAGGTCCCTCCCTAAGTTCTAGGCCTTGGACAGAGTAAGCAGTTTATATCCATCCATCTATCCACCCATCCATCCATCCATTCATGCATGTATATAACATCTTATATCTAATCACACGTACATACACATATGCATACAGACATACATGTATGTAACCAGAATTGAGATGAAGCTTTGATAATCTATGGCCTATATTCTGAGTCCTCATTCAGCTCTGGTGTTCCTTTTTATACAGTCTCTCCAAACTCTGACATTGGCCTAAGACCTCTTCTAGTCCTTATATCTCCTGTTCTAAGCTCCCTCCCAGCTCTGACCTTCCCTGTTCTAAGGCCCCTCCAAGCTCTGACCTTCCCTGTTCTAAGCTCCCTCCCAGCCCTGACCTTCCCTGTTCTCAGGCCCCTTCCAGCCCTGACCTTCCCTGTCCTGAGGCCCCTCCCAGCCCTGACCTT
>NW_027186310.1:2864237-2875007 GCF_028583685.1 Petaurus breviceps papuanus
CCAGCCCTGACCTTCCCTGTCCTGAGGCCCCTCCCAGCCCTGACCTTCCCTGTTCTCAGGCCCCTCCCAGCTCTGACCTTCCCTGTTCTGAGGCCCCTCCCAACCCTGACCTTCCCTGTTCTAAGCTCCCTCCCAGCTCTGACCTTCTCTGTTCTAAGCTCCCTCCCAGCTCTGACATCTCCTGTTCTAAGGCCCCTATCAGCTCTGACATGCTGTCCTATTATAACATCAGCTCCTTGAGAGTAAGGGTTCTTTCATTCTTCATACTCTTAACCCCAACAGCCCTAGCACAGTGCCTAGGTAATACTAATTTCTCAAAAAAATACTTGTTCATTACTTGATTGAACCTAGTCCAAGGCTGGGCAGGTACAAAGCAAGTCTCTGAAGACTTAGATTGTAGAGCTGATGTTCCTACCTGGACCCTGAACAGGTCTGAGACTAGCCCACAGGTAACATGGGAGAATGTGCTTTGAGAAATAATGTCTCTGAGCTGCAATCTAAAAGAATCCATATTCATAATGCTCAGAGAGTGGTACTTTATCATTGGCCTTTTATGGAAATACAGAGCAAAGTGCTCTGAGCAGAAGGGCTCTCTTCTGGCCTGAGAATGCCCAGGGGTGCCGATGGCTCACCCTCAAACTTCCAGTAGGGGGGCCAGCTTTTCCTGGCTCCCTGCTATTCTAAGACAAATGATTCTTAGTCAACAGGACTTTGGAGCTGGGGAGATTTATTTCCCAGCCTCTGGAAAGCAGGCCAGAGAGCCCTGATATGACCCAAGACTCCTTTATCTGGGGAATCTAAGAAAACTGGATTGCATGGGAGCCAGACATCTGTACCCCCACCCTCGAGTTTCTGGCCTGTGTTTCCAGCTACCTCCTGGCATTTCCACTTCCCAAGCTCCATGTGCCCCAAATGTAGCTCACCATGTCCTACCGGAAGACCTTCATGTCTCTTACATGAGCACCACGGTCCTGTCCAAACCCAAGACCGTGGCCTCAGAGTTGTCCTTGAATTTCTCCTCTCTCACTCGTCATAGTCAATTGGTTGCAAGAGTTGAAGAAGGTCTGGAGTAAGGAAGCATTTATTGAGCACCTACTATGGGACAGGCACTGTGGTGTAAGCACTAGGAAGACAAAGAAGCACAAAAGCAAAGCCTGCCCTCCAGGGGATCCCATTATAAGTGGCAAGACCACATGTGAATAACCGGGCACTTATGTGACACACTCAGAGTAGATGGAGAGGAATCGGAGAGGAAGAAGAGCTGGGAGACGGGGACTTGGAAAAAGCCTCCCCAGGAAGGAGGACTCCAACTGGGCCACAAAGACAGCCAGGGGCACGAGGAGGTGGAGGCATGGGGGCAGCATTCAGGGCACAGTGACAGCCACAGAGTCAGGAAGGTCTGAGCTCAGGGTCCTCTCTGATGCCTGACAGACATGCCATGTTAGGCAAGTCCCTTGGTCTCTCTGTGCCTCAGTTTCCTCAACTGTAAAAGGGGGAGATTTGACCAGAAGTCCTCTACAGCCCCATTCCAGGGCAAGATCCAGGGTCCTCAGCTGTCTTTCAGTCCAGTCTTTGCTCTGTTGAGTCCACCTCCATGGTGTCTTTGGCTCTGTCTTTTCCTCTCACCATGTTCGACTCCTCCACCCTCTAATGCAGACTCTCACAATTGGCTTCATTGTTGCCGGGAATGCTAGGCCATGTCTGCCTCCATGGCTTGGCACCTTCCTCACTGTCTATCCATCTTCCCTTTAGGCTTCTTGATTCCTTCGCCTTCTCCTCAGCAGCCACGTCATCCTTTGCACAGGACTTTGGTGATCAGGCTAATGGTTGAAGTTCCTCAGAACCAGCATTATTATGGCTATGCTATGTGTTTATTTACCTGTGTCCACGCTGATATGCCCTCAGTGAAATGAATGCTCCTTGATGGGACAATCGCTTTACTTCTTATTTGTTTCTGTATTACCTATACCAAGCAGAGTGGTTTGCATCAAAAAGATGCTTAAATAAGTGTTTGATGGAAAAGTCACAATCTGTGGGATCAGTGGTTTTCTCCTCTATAAAACGTGGGTATTGGATTGAATGAATTTGAAGGGACCTCCTAGATCAACAACTCCTAATTCAACATTCTGGAGTCTCTCAGCTGAGACGTGCTACATTCTGTGTTCTAATGGAACAGAACTTTCCCTAATCCAGGTTCTGACATCCCTTCCATATCTGATCCATTGTGTTCTGTGTTCTAAGCTCCCTCTCCACTCACCTCACTTAGTTTGATATACTATCTTCTAAGATTGTCCCCCATCTCTGTGAACTTCTTCAGACCTTGCATGTTCTGGATCCTATCTGCTAAACTCCCTCCTATCTTTGACATTCTCTATTCTCTGGTCTACACTGGCTCTGATATGGCATGTTCTAGGTTCTAAGGCCCATGCAGTCTTGGCACTCTGCACCAGGCAGCCCTCCCCCTCAACCCTGCCTTCTAACATACCTTGACTCATTGCCCATGTTGTTCTTTTTCAGATCAGGACATTGTCATTGACAATGTGGAAATCATCATCACCCACTCCTTGGTACTGCTCAGCTCTTCACTGTGGTGTTGTGGTCACTAGCACCCTCTCTCCTCAGAGACCTCAGCCTGTTATGCCTCAGGTTGACCCCTGTGCACCCAGTTAGGACCTCTCCATATCTGGGGTCAAGGACCATTGACTGTGCTGAGGCCTGAGAGGTGAATTCACCCTGTCTGTGGAGGAATCAGATTTCCTCTCTGTGGAAAGAGCACGGTCTATCATCCTCAGGTGTCTTTTCGTCTCTGATGGACCACGCACTGTTTTTGCAAGGCTGGAAGGGAATTCATGTCAATTCAAGCACACCACAAAGTGCCTACTATGTGCCAGTCCTTGTGCTTGACCTAAAGAGATATATTCCACAGCCTTTGACCTTGACCTTAATCAAGAAGATGTAGGTAATAGAATATTAAAGGTGAAGAGATCTCAGCAATTCTCTGGTTCCACTCTTTGTATAAATGACAACATCAGTACCAGAAGGGGATGAGACTTGCCTTGGATCACACAGGTTGGTGAGTATCTGAACAGGATTTGCACCATGACCCTCTGACCCAAGAGAAGTACAGTCAGCTCCTTTCTGAACACTAGAGAGCCCGAAAGGGATCACCAAAGAGTCACAATATTATTAAGCCTAAAAGCGACATATCAATAAAGCAGGCTGATGCCTGAGGCTGTGAGCTCCCCATCCTCAATGTGTTCATGCAGACAATGAAGGCTTATTTGTCAGGGGTGCTGACATTAGAGAAAGGATCAATTAGGTGGTGGGAAGCAAGGGGCCACTATGGTGCATAGGACACCAGGCCTGCAGTCAGAAGGAAGTGAGTTCAAATACAGCCTCAGACACTTATTAACTATGTGATCCTGGGCAATTTGAAGAAAGAAGAAGAGGAAGAGGAGGAGGAAAAGGAGGGAGAGGAGGGAGAAGGGGAGGAGGAGTTGGTCAGAGTCAGATTATGGGAAGTCTTGAATGCCAATCAGAGCAATTTGCATTTGATTCCAGAAGCAAGAGAAGGTCACTGAGGCTCTCAAGAAAGGGAATGCCATGAAATTTTTGCCTTTGGAAGATGATTTTGGCAGCTGAGTAAATAACAGACTAGAGAACAGAGAGTATAGAGGCAAAGAGGTCAATTAGGATGTTATAAAATAGTCCGTGAGGGTCTGATTATGGTGGAGTAGAAGGTGGATGTTGGAGTTATAGCTATAGAAGAGATAAGACCCTCTAACTGACTAGATAGGGGAAAGGCTGGTACAGGAGCAGGAACAATCACATGTCACCAAGGTTTGAAGCCAGAACCTGGGCAAGGAATAGGAAGGGATCTCAGAAACCATCTAGTTCAACCCCTTCCTTTCATGGATGAAGAGATGGGGGCCCAGATTGGTTAAGTATTTGCCCAAGGCTATACAGTTAGTACACGTCAGATCTAGAATTTGAACAGAGGTCCTCTTCTCTCCAAACCCAGCAGTCTTTGTCCTGTGCCATGCTGCCTTTCTGGTTAGGGAAATGGGCCAGAGGACTCCAGTGCTATCAAGTGAGACAGGAGAGCAAGAAGGAGGGTCTGGTTTCCTCAGCATAATTGAGTACCTAGTGAGGTCCTTCTGTATTACCAAGTCTTTCCTCTCATTTCCATTTAGTTGACATAATTTAAGTCAATATGGTTAAGAGTCTAATCCAAGAGCATTCAGCTGGCAACTCAGCATAAAACTGTCACCCCATGCCACTGCCTGGAGAATACCTTCCTGCCAGGGTTCTCCCCATCAGAAGCTTACACTTTGGAGGGGTCTCAGTGTCAATAGGTAAAGCAGATTTACTGATCATTTTGTCTTCTGGAAAGTTAAAAGAATGCCCTTTGATGGGAGCCTAGAATCCTGAACCAGGGCTGATGGGCTGCAGCCCAGCAGTAATTAAAGTTGCGTTGAATGGGGTCAATGCCTCTTTATTAACTGGCTAAAATGACAGTGTTCCAGAACTTTGCTTGTGGGGATAACTGATTTTAATCCTTCAGATCCAAGATCAAAGACCAAGGGTGGTTTATGGGTAAATTGTCAAGCACTTAAGTGCATATTAATTTTTCTCACTTTCTGGCCAACAGTAATACTCACATGGAAATGAGTGCATGTCCAGAGCATGGAGGGGGAATAGGTTTTCTCCTCAACTTTAAATCCTAGGAAAAGGATTCCTGGAGTCTATAAAGGAATGCAACCCTAAGTGTTATCCATTTACTCCAGCCTACTGTAGCAACAAAGATGATGCTGGGGAAGGGCCATCACGATTCCAAAAAAATGACCCAGAAATGCAGAATCTCATGATGGGAAAAAACTTCAGAGGTCATCTGGGCAAGCACGTCTCAGAACTAAAATATCCCCTCTGATATATCCCATATGATCACTCTACTTCTGCTCCATGAACTCCAGGAATGAGGAATCCCCTACTTCCCAAGGCAGCCCGTGCCATTTCCTATTATTAGAAGATCTTTCTGATGGTTTTTTGTTTGTTTGTTTTGCTACTTCTATCTGTTGAGGAGACCTAATCTAATCTGGAATGATAATAGAGATAGGAGGGGTTACTGCTTCCACTTTTTGTCTTTTCTCCAACTCTTTCTTGGCAGCAAAAGAAGAATCAAGAATTCAAGTTTTTCCATCAGAAAGTATATGAGGCAGCATGATACAGGGGAAAGATTCTTGAGTCAGAAAAAAGTTCAAATGCTACTTCTTAAGTTTATTACCAGTATGGAATTGAGCAGATACCTGACCTCCCTAGAAATCAGTGTCCTCACCTATGAAATGGAAGATAGACTTGCCATCCTTAGAATAGATGACCTCTAGGGGTATTTTTAGCTCTATATTTAGGATTCTTGTGTCAATGTTGAAAATACTTTACTGGAATAATGGAAAATTGAAAGGCAGAGAAATTCACAAGTCTGGGACACTAGCTGGGGCATCAAATCCATGTGGTTACCACAGAGGAAGCATCTGGCCTCATTTTCATCCATTATAAAATTGGAGAATTGCACTAGGTCTAAAATTTTTAACATAAGGCCCATTCATTCCCCAAGTGACCTGTGGATGGACTATAAAGGGATCTGTGAAATAGTGAACTAAGATGTGGGGTGGGGAAGGAATACATCTTTATTTCAATAACCCCTAAATAAAATCTTGCATTTCCTTCTTAGAGAGAGGAAGAAGGGGGGGCGGGTGGAGGTGGAGACAGAGGGGGAGGGGGAGGGGGAGGCAAGGCAAGAATCATATTTCTCAGTAGGAGTCCATAGTCTACCAGATTGTCAAAGCTCAAGTACCTATGTGCTAGAGAACTCTAAGCTGCCTCCTGTCCCTAAGACTGTATGATTTTATGAGTCATTGTGTAGAGAACCCTTAGGAATCAGCATTACAGAGGGATTTGAAGTATCTGAAAGTGTACAGGAGCATTTGCTGTCTTAAAATGATATTATTATTGTAATTTCACCCTCTTCATTCAGTTCAATTAAGCAAACAATAAGCAGCTCCCTCTTCTGACTAGGTAAAAATGTTCTGTCCTTTCTCAGGCTTCCCTGAGACCCTCAATTTGTAACTCTGCTTGGCTTTAATGACTTTCTCCCCTACATGGTGGTTATGTTAAATGTACATTATATCTCCCTCACTAAACTCAAAACTTTCTGAGGTCAGGGATTGTGTCTTATTCATTTTTTATAACATTATTTTAATATCCACCCATCCAGTCAGCTGCTATAGTGATTCATACCTCTAATTAACTAATAATTTTTTCACCAAGAATTCTTCACAAATTCCTTATAATTACCAAACATGAAGTTAGGGAGACATAAAGGCTGATTCTGAATTGATCAAAATAATGAGAGTTGGAGGTTAGTGATGAGAATGAGCCGCAGTCTGGTGTTCTAGACTCTCTCCTGACACTCAAGGTGGTGAGACCATACTCCTCTCTTCTTTCGGAAGTCACCATTGGATATGAGAGATCAGGGATCATCTTTTCAGCATAGTTCCCACAGTTTATTTTGAGCTCTGGCTCACTATCTAAAACATGGGTAATGTGTCATTGGTGTATATATATGCCACAGACCCCTCTAGAAGGCTGGTGATGCCTATGGACCTCTTCTCGAAGTTGCACTTTGAAATGAACCAAAAATACATTGGATGACAAAGAAAATAAAAAAATTAATGAGGCCCAAATTCCCTAAGCCCTGCCCTGATGAGGATCAATTGTCAGTACACCAGCTCATCTTGCTGAATCATCTCTGAAAAAGGACAGAAAGAACACACACTTAAACAACACACACACATGCCAAGAACCTGACTGTTGATGGTGTTGAGATTCCTCAGCTCAGGTACAAGAAATTGACTTAGTGGGAAAAGGATATTTCCTATTTTCTTCACCCCTCCCCCTTTTTTTTTTTTTTAGTCCATAATACCAGTGCCCTAGACTTCCAGCAATGGATTGGCAATATTGGTCTTGAGAAGAGGTGACTCAATAGAAAGAGAACATGGCCATGATTTCCTATTCTCTGCAAAGATTTAAAACAACAGCAATGATATGATATTAAAGCCTCAGACTATGGAAGTTCAGGGGTGCTGGGACCCTGAAATAGCAACACGTGGGTCCTGCCCAAATGAATTTGTCGCAAGCCTTCATTCAGCCAAAGAAAATAAGGTGGATTAAAAATCTACCCTATTGGCCAGACTCAAGGAAACTCAGCATTGGCCAGGTTGTAATGTAATGTAAATTTTTAAGATCTTCCCTGCCCCTAGGCTAAAGTGAACCTGGAGCCTGGGGTGGGAGGCTTGTTTTTCAGTAGATACTTTTTGATTGGCCAGTGGGTCCAGAAGGTTGTTACATTCTTTGACCCAGGAGAAGGCTATATAATCCTTGATGTGAGGCTTTGCTTTGGGGCTCACTTTGAGAAGTGTTCTGTGATTTGATCAGATAAGACTCTGGGAAGCCATTGTTGAGAGCCCCCTGGCTTTGAAAAACCCAGATGTTGATTTCGTATGGATGTAATGGTTGCACAGTTTGGAAATCTGTCTACTTGATCTTTTTCTCTGTCTTGATAATTCTGTCTTTATACTCTGAAGTTTGGGGTGCTGAATTTTTTCCCCTGAACTAGGTAAACAATACATATTTGACTGATTAGAGTAAGCTTGTTAACCCATTTTGAGTTGCTTTCCTTTATCAAAGCAGATCCAAGAACCTGTACTGGCAGCCACCCTGGGGACACTGGGGTGCTTGCTGCTACACAGGCTCTTAAGGAATATGAACATTTGTATTGCAAACTGGCCAGATTGAATCTGACTGAATACCTTCATGGAGACCAAGATGGACCTTATATACAGAAAGACTGTGGGAGGAATCTGGGGGTGGCCAAGTAGTCTGGGGTGATTGGAGGAGGGGTGTAGGGAGGATCTTCATGGGAGTGCCCAGTAGGCTGGGGTGACTAGAGGTTGGAGGCCGGGAACCAAGAGAATGGGGCTTGGGATCAATGGGAAGCAGCCAAAGACAATATGGAGGTAACAGACTATGAAGGCCTGGGCTAGGTTAAAGGCAACAGAGAATTGGGTGTAGGGATAAAGAAAGGTCAGTTGAAGGGATCATAGCCTCAATCTGATGCCAGATCAAGTGGGAAAATTCAAGGAAAGTTCAAGGGGGTTTCCAGAGGCTGTACCCTTTCAACACCAGCGGCAATATGGGTCAGGAAAAGAGATTGTATGGGGTGAGTATAGAGACAGAAGGTCAAGGTTTGAGTCCTTGAATCTCTGCCATATGAGCCATGTGTCCTGGGCACATAGCAGGATCAGACATGGAGAACTGGAGCAGTTCTTCAGGACTCTAATTTTACAAATGAGAAGACTGAGGCACAGGAAGGTGAGGTGTTTGTCAAGGTCCCTGCAGTCTTGAGGCAACAATGTTGGGATCAAATGCTCTTCTTCTGACATTAACTGCGACATTTCTTGCACTGTGCCAAGGCACTACTTTGATAATATTCTGAGCTAGTGAAAAATAGTATCCTTTTAAAGGTCATTTTTATTAAAATTACATATTAATTTAATGGAGAATGTTAAAATTTCTGGTATCAGGAAAAGAAGCTGCCTTATTATTCCTTGAAAGGGCTTTAGTTGCCATGGCAAAAAGACTATTTGCAAATCTCATTTTGAGCTCCTGGCTTTTCTGCTGACTCACTGTGTGACCTTGGGCCAGTAACCTAACCTCTCTGTGCTTGGGTATCTCCAATTCCAAAAAGTAGATTCATATCTGCCCTTCTCTATCCCACAGGGACATTAGGAGAACAAATGAGATAATCCATAAGGAAGTACTTTGAGCTCTAGAGAAGAAAGGTATTACATAGATCCAACTTAATATGCTTATTATTGGACTAGAAATTTCTTCCTACCTTCAGATAATAACTATAATTTGTCTTTACGGTATATTAAAATGACTTGTTTTCACCTCGAAATCTTAAAGTAGGAAAGAGCCCTACCATAGCCTGATTTATGACCAGATTTGAAATTAAAGTGTTCCCTGGTAAACTCCTTCAAATCATACCGATTAAACTATCAATTAATAGATCTGTCATGGACTAAAGACGAAATCCAGAGTACTGTCTAAAGAGGGGAAGAAGAGTTACTAAATTCATCTATCAGGGACTTGGTTTACTGTTTATACCCCAGTGTGAAGGATAATAATTTGTTTGCTTAAAGAAGGCCTGATACATCATTAAAATAGGTATTACAATAAAATCTTGGTTTATCTTGGGCCCCTCAGAAAAGAGAAGAACGGTGAGTTTACCATGGTGGTGAAGGTTGAGCACAGAAACTGACCCTAAAGAATTTAAGGAAAGTAGAAGACCCTTTTTCCAATAAACAAAACTAGCAGTACTGGGTAATAGGTGCAAGGAAACAGCTAAGGCTACCGAAGTTTCCTATCTCTGAAAGCTGTCCAAGATGGAACAGGCAGCCTTGGGAGGTGATGGCTTCTACCCCACTGGAGACCTTCAAACAGAGGCAGAATAAGCTCTTGTCTGGTGGGTGGGGCAGGTAGGGAGGGGGCTTCTTCGGCCATTTCTTGGATTAGTTGGCTGCTAAGATTCCTTCCAGCTCTGAAATTCTGTGACTCTTTGATTCTATGCAGAAAAAGATAAGTTAAAAAGAATAGCATGAATGATGTTCCAACTTTTCAGATGTCTAATCACTTTTCACCTGCAGACATTAGCTTCATCTTCAGCTCTGTCTGGAAGACATAAATAGGGAATTGAGGGTCCATGACAGAGACTTTTCCCCATCCAGCCATTTATTGAACAGAAATTGAGCAAGTGCTTGTTTTGTGTCAAATGCTATTGTGTACCTGGCTGTGGGGTATCCAAAGTCAGAGGAGACATAGGCTGTGCTCTCAGGGAGTTTACAGTCTAGTAGCATAGATAAGTATAGAGATATCTGAAATATAATCAGGGGACAAGACATATAACATAATCAATACAAAAATCCTCATGCAAATATCCCTGATCAAATTGGATTCTGCTGCAATACCTCTGCTCTTGGGAAACTCACTACCCCATCAGTCAATCAATTTCACTTTGGGGCAGCCCTGCTATTAGAAACCTCTTCCTTAAAATAAGTATCAATCTCCCTCCATATAAACTCCACCTGATCAGTGGTTTCCTAGGTATGGATATTTCCCCATGAATGAAGATCTCAATCCCTCCTTGCCTTAAGGAATAATTTAATAATTAATAATTAATGAATTGCCACAGCTAAAAATAAAACAAAATCAAAATAAAGCATCATCTAATGGCCATATCTACTTATTTGCCTCTCAGTCACCTAGGCTGACAGTCCATCTACAACTGTGTGCCCCCTCCTCAGGAAGATCTTTCTAGTGTCAGCAGAACTGCACAGCTTGGCCATTAGTGATGGAGGTTCTGAGAGTTCACAGTGTCCTTCCTGTCATGGTGAACCATTGGAAAAAGACATGGTCTTTGCCCTTAGGAAATGTCTAATCACTGGAAGGAGAAGACCATACAAAAATAACTAGAGTACTAAACAGAACATGGGAACTATATGAGACAGATGGAAGTGTGTGTGGGGGGGGGGGTGCAGGAAGATGTCAGGGAAGGTAGAGATTTCTTCTCTCCATTTTAGAGGTTAAATTCATATCAGACCTCCTCTCTCTCTCTCTCTCTCTCTCTCTCTCTCTCTCTCTCTCTCTCTC
>NW_027186310.1:2875017-2919912 GCF_028583685.1 Petaurus breviceps papuanus
TCTCTCTCTCTCTCTCTCTCTCTCTCTCTCTCTCTCTCTCTCTCTCTTCTCTCTCTTTCCTCTCTGTCTCTCCTCTCTGTCTCTGCCTCTCACTGTGTTTCTCTGTCTCTTTCTCTCTGTCCCTCTCTATCTCTCTCTCTCCTCTTTGTCTCTCTGCCTCTTTCTGTCTCTCTCTTTCTCTTCCTCTCTCTCTCCCCTCTGACAAATTCATTTTTTTTCTTTTTTAACTTTCTTTTCTTAAATTTGAGTTCTGAATTTTCTCCCTTCCTCCTGTCCTTCTCTCACCCATTCAGAAGACAAGCAATATGATATCAATTATACGTGTGAAATCATGCAAAACATATTTCCATATTAGTTAGATTGCAAAAAAAGCAAGAAAAATAAAGGACTCTAAAAAAAAACATTTCAATTTGCACTCAGAGATCATCAGTTTTCTCTCTGGAAGTTGGTAGCATTTTTCATTATGGGTCTTTTGAAATTGTCTTATTCAGAGTAGCCAAGTCTTTCACAGTTGATCATCATTACAATATTGCTGATACCATGTGCAATTTTCTCCTGGTACTAGTAGCCTTCCACTTGGCATGAATTCATACAAGTCTTCCCAGGTTGGTTTGTTTTCTGAAGCCATCCAACTCATCATTTCTCATAGCACAATAATACTCCATCACAATTATATATTACCTGTTTAGCCATTCCCCAATTGGTGAGCATCCCTTGAATTTCCAATTCTTTGTCACCACAAAAAAAGAACTGCTATAAATATATAATAATATAGGTCCTTTTCCTTTTTGTTCAGTCTTTTTGGGATACGATCCTAGGGGTGATTTTGTTGGATCAAAAGGTGTGCACAGTTTTATAGCCCTTTAGGCAGAGTTCCAAATTGTTCCCCAGAATGGTCGGACTACTTGACAATGCCACCAACCATGTATTAGTGTCCCAATCTTTCCTACATCACTTCTACCATACCATTTTCCTTTTCAGTCTTGTTAGCCAGTCTGATAGGTGTGAGGTGGGACCTCAGACTGATTTTAATTTGCATTTCTCCTATCACTAGTGAGTGAGAGCATTTTTCCCATATAACTTTCAATAGCTTTGCTTTCTCCTCCTGAAGGAGATTGATTTTTCATATTATTTAATCATTTTTCAATTGGGTACTAGTTCTTATTTTTCTTTATTTTACTTAGTTCCCCATGTAGCTGATAAATGATAATGCTCTTCTCTATCTACCATGTGAGGCCTTTTGCATATTTTATCCCAGAGATAAAGCTGGCAAGCTCCCTAAATGCTGGCTTTCTGCATGTTTATCCACAGAAACCATACCTGGACTCTGTCCTGTTAAATCAGAGATGGGGAGGGAGCTCTGAACTGCATCCTCAAGCAATGGACTCACCAGCCTCATTGGAGGGTGGTCCTCCCCACCAGGGTCTTTCTTATCTAACCTAAGCTCCTTCCCTCAAGTCAAGCTACAGAGATGTACAAATTAGATCTCACCCAAGAAGCTTGCTACCGCAAGAGATGTGGCAGAAAGAACCTACTCTGGGATGTCCCCACCAGCCAGATGCTCATTTTTCTAAGCTATAGACCCTACTGATTTCCTATAAATTCTCCATGAGTGGTCCTCTGCCCTTGACTTAAGGAATTCCAGTCATATAGAGCTTCATCTCCCAAGGCAGTTCATTCTATTTTTGGATAACTCTCACTGCCAGAAAGGTCTTATTTATACCTAGCCTAAATCTGCCTCTCTCTGAAACTCCCTTGTTTCTAGTCTCACTACTGTTCAGATGCCCATGGGTTTAGGGAAACAGACAGGACATCATCTCCAATCTCATAAAAGTCATGGCCAGAAATGCAGGAGGAGCCTTGGATGCCAGTGCGACCTGATTAGAAGAGATGGAGACCGAGAATTCCAGCTGAACTGTCACATAGACCCAGCAATGATTACCATAAGGGCTTCCCCCTTCAGCTGAACTGACAACATGCGTCATCCTCACTATATAATGAATGTTGAAGCCAAATGCCAGGGATGACATGAGAATGAGAACCCAGGCCACACTGGCCAACTGGAGAAGCCTATAACACATTACCTAGTGAGCATGTGTGTGATTTAACCAACAGAACTTATTTAGTAACTAAAGTCATGGATGCAGAATGTTAGAGCTCAAAAAAAGACTTTAAAACTGAAAAGATTTTTAAGGCAGTCCTGGCCAAGACCTTAGTATTCAGAATGTCAGAGTTGGAGGGTCATGGAGAACACAGAAGAAAGACAGACAGGATATAGGTAAAGACCAAGCTTTTTAAAAAGGCATTAAATTGCCATTAGAATGGGACATAGGTTCCTTGAGCAAAGAGAGAAAAGAGATGCCAAGTTTGGCACAGAGACATGGTAGAGTAGTGCTGAGATACCTCAATTATCCAAATACCTGTTTTTTCTCTCTTTGAGCATTCTCAGAGAGAATGCTCTCTGTCTGTCTAATCTCTCTCTGTTGCTATCTCTGTCTCTATTTGTTTCTGTATATCTGTCTCTCTGTGTGTCTCTCTGTCTCTGCCACTCTGTCTGTCTTTCTATGTCTGAATTGATCTCTTTCCATCTATCTTTCTCCTTACCTATTTCTGTCTCTGATTCACCATCTTTCTGTCTATCCCTGTCTCTCTACTTCTCTCTTTCTTTATTTCTATTTCTCTCTGTCTTTCTTTCCTAAATCAGAGCAGCTAATATCTCTTGCCTTCTATTAGTGGCAAGGTCATCTTTCAAAAAAGAGAAATTCTGAATTCCCTAGAAAGCAAGGAACTGATTGCTTTGGTAGAAAGGATGGGAATATCATTAGGGATTGGAACATTTCCTCCTCAAGTTTATGACAGAGAGGAAAGACTGCACTCCAGATCTGGGGAGACCAGATTTCACAGGGTAGGTAGGATCTGGGAGGATTCTGCAGGGGAAGCTCTCAAGAAAGAAAATCTGAAGAGACCAACATGAATTCCCAGAAAACTCATCAAGCAAGTTAGATTGAAGTGATTTTTAAAAGATTTTTTAAGATCCAGAAAATGGAAGCATGCTACAGAAGAGAAATGAAAAATCATCGAAAGGTGCTATAAGAATGTCAACATTGCTAAAGTTCAGAGCATCTGAAGTTGGCACCAGAAAAGGTATGAGGGTGTGGGGAGTTTTTGTTTCACATTTGCCTTTTCTGAGCTAAGAGAATGTTCAAAGAACAGAAAGGAATGCTGGTCAGAGTGCATGGGTGGTTGATGAAGATGTATGGTCAAGATCAGCTCAGGGAGAGTGGAAGAATGCCAGCTGACCAGCATTTGCTCCTTCCTGCAGCTTCATTCCCACCTAGGACTCCCATGGGCACTCCTCCTGTGTTCTCTGCTCCTCCTGCCTCCCATGTCTCATGCTCTTTTTGTTCCATAGTCCTTCTGCATTCCTGTGCTGCTCCATCACAAGCTCTTTTTGCATCTGGTAGCTCATCAACCGTTGTTCTTCTCACTATTGTACTGAATTCTTTATTTTTTCACAATGGTTGTCTCTGATCGCCAGGAAAATATCATGCCCAAGGTGAAAGAGATAACAGAATGTCAAGGGTGAGATTTGAATCCACTTGCCTCCTGGACCAGAGCCCTGTCCATTGTGCTATACAATAGGATTTGGAATTGACTTTGAGCAACTTACTAACATCATTTTGACCCTTTTTTTTCCTTTTAAACAATAGCTAGGATTTATGTAGTATGTTAAGATTTGTAAAACATTTTACAAATTTTATCTCATTTTATCCTCTCAATTTATTAGCCCCATTTTAGAGGTAAGGAAACTGAGGAAGACAGAAGTTGAGGGATGTGTCCAAGGTTTCACACAGCTGGTAAGTGTCTGAGGCCATACTTGAACACAGGTCTTCCTGAGGTCCAACATTCTATCTACTCCAGCTAGCTGATTCGCAAATTCTTAGGTATCTTCTAAAATCTCATAGAGAAGACACACATTAAGCTGGAGTTTTAAGACTCTCAATTCTGTTGGCCTTCCTGTTTTTGGGAAGGAGTGGCATGATGATCTTCAATTTGGAAAATCCATGACTTTGGTTTTCTTATCTGCTCCCATTACTTGACATTGACAACTTGCCAGCTGTCCAGCACCTCCTTCAGGCTCTTGGTGGAGGTGGAGCCCTCAATGCCTGCTTCTTCATTGAGTTGGTTCTTATTAAATTTCAAATCATTTCATTCCACTTTGGGGTATTGCTGACTACCCCAAGTTCTTCCTCAAGCTGAGTACCTATAGCCCCCCTCAAAGATTCAGCATATCAGAAATGGGAAGGACCATAGAGACCATCCACTGCCACTCATACTTGAAAGAAGAATTCCATCTCCAGCTCAGAACCAAAGAATTCAAGGACTTCACAGCAGAGGGCCAGAAAATGTCAGAGCTCAAAGAACATCAAGGCTGGAAGGAATTAGATCAAAGCACATCAGAGACAGAACAGACTGATAAATGGTCTAATCCAACTCTCATATTTAGGAATGGAATCACACAGGAAATAAGTAGAAATACTGGGACTGGAACCCAGTTCTCTTGACTAAAAGTCATGTGCTTCCACACTATACTGCCCTTCTGAAGACCAGTCACACAGCTTCTGCTGGGAGACCTCTGCTGATGGGCATCTCACTACTACCTGAAGAAGTCAGTTAAATTCAATTCAAGTCACTGCACAGAAGATTCGGCCAAAGCTTACAGTGAGCAGATAACTATGGTCAATGCTGGAAGGGATACAACATTCAGATGAGAAATCATCCCAGGCTTCAAAGAGCTTACTGTCACAAGCAAAGAGAAAGACAGTCCCTACCCTTAAGAAGGTTCCATTTTCATTACGAAAATGCATAAGGATGGGCTATTGCACTTGTGCCAGGGGAAGTATAAAAAAACTAGGAGGTAAGGGGCAGCTAGGTGGTGCAGCGAATAGAGCACCCACCCTGGAGTAAGGAGGACCTGAGTTCAAATCTGGCCCCAGACACTTAACACAGCAAAAAAAAAGTGACCTTGAGCAAGTCACTTAACCCCAATTGCCCTTCCCTTGCCACTACAAATAATAAAACAAAAGTAAGAGGTGAGAAATACAGAAACCCCATGATCTGAGGATGGTATACAAGGGCAGAGGCATCTCTAGGGAGAGCAGGCAGCTAGGGAGGAGGTATCAGTAGCAGGGAAGAGGGAGAGAGTGATACAAAAGGGGTCCTTGAAAAGGCTTGTTCACCTGAATTCAATTGAAATCAAACCAAATGCTGGTGTGAAGACACTCTGACAATGGTAGAATGCCATGGTCTGAAGTAGCCTTGGTTGGTAGTTCAACATACAGGCCAGGGTCAGGTTGCCAGTCCTGCTGGCACTGGCATTTCTATCTCTGTTGCAGATATAAATAATAAAGTTTAATGACATTTTTCATATGGGGGGATTTAGAAGAGTTCTCAGGAGGTTCTTTCTTTGTGCTGTTGAGAACCCTCTCCCATCCATGGTCCCGGAATAGACTAAGTACTTCTCCAGCTTCTGTGCCCAAACATTTGACAGACTGAAAAATGATGCTTGAATATTTATGTCTTCTGGGTCAGAGGATGGGGAGTCTCCAGCCGTCTCGGAATTGGTTGGCTGGAAGCCACAGAATGGGGCTTCTCTTCTTTCTTCCTTATTTGGCAGCAGACAGCTCTGTGGTCTTGGGCACTACACCCACTCCCGGAGAAGGAGCCTGACTTCTGTGGAGGGAGGCAGATGGGATCAAGGTCCATCCTGGCCCACATTCTTGGAAGTGAAGGAACAGAGAAAAGAGGAGAAAGTCTATGCATGAGCTCAATCTTGACCTTACTTAGAACATGGAATGTCAAAAATAGTAACTGCCTTAGAACTTGGGGAGGGGGTGGTTCTTAGACAATGAACCACCAGAACACAAAGACCTTAAAGTTCATCAGATCAAGGCTCTAATGCTAGGAGGAACTTCAAAGGCTGCCTTGTCCAACCCTGATTTCATGTCACATCTTCTCATTGCTCACTCTCCCAGCTTACACACCATTCACTGATTGAGTCTCCACAGGTCTGACTCCAATAGCTCATGATTCCCCAACAAATGTGCTTTCCCTTGATAATCAGATCACTTAGCCATTTAGCAAAGGCATTTACTCAAATGGCATAGGAAGAATAATAATCAAAAGCATTTTCTTCAGGGGGTGGGGAGGCTACTTTCCTATAAATATGGCCAAGAAGTCCTAAATAGGCATAAAGAGCAGAAAGGTAGCAAGGCACACGTATGGTTGCACTCATGGCCAAGCCCACTCAGAAATCCAAGACTACAGAGCATCCGTCCCTTCTCTTCAAAGGCTCTTCAGGAAATTTACTCTAAGCAATTCTGCTGCCTCCATAGCTGGATTGGGCCTGCCTGGCCCACTACTGGCTGCCAGTAAGAGGGTAGGAAGAGCAGGTCCCTTTGCCCGAGGGCAGCAGTCTCCACACTGGAGAGGCTGATGCTGGGATCTCTGCCAATGGGGCTGTCAGCCTTGCTCCTGGGCTGGCTCTGACAGCCAGTGCCATCTTCCCCTTTCTGACTGGGCTGGGACGTCATGAGCCCTCTTCCTTTTTTTCCAGCTGGAATGCTAAATGGCTCTTCCAGCTAGGGTAACACCCTACTCTTGGGATAGAGGAAGCTTCCTCCCTTTGACTCCCTATTATATGTAGCTGACAGCTAGCTATATAGAACAGTTATCTGTGAGATTGCCTTATTCTCTGGGTGAGCTTCTTGAGGGCAGAAAAGGGATCACATCCATTTCTTTACTTCCCTGCATCAAGCACAGGCCTTGGCACATTCACCTAATGCTAAGTAATTAACTTTTGTTAATTATGAATGAAATGAAGATTGATTCCAGGAAAAGAGTCATAGGATCATAGAATTGGGGGGAATGGGGAAGAGTCCTCTGAGGACATCTAGTCCAAGTCTCTCATTTAACCAGGGAGGAAACTGAAGACATGAGAAGAGAATTAGCTTCTCAGTGGTCAAGCATGTAGTCAGAGGTAGAGCCAAAGTTCCAGCTCATGGCCTCCTACTCCAAATCTAGGCTTGTTCCAGTGCCTCCTCAAGCTGGCATTCAAGGCCTTCTGAGAGTGGTCCCTAGTTAATTTCCTAATCCCAACTCTCACTATTTTCCAGGACAAACCCTCATCCCCTAACGAGCTGACTCCCTCCTAAAGCACGGCATGCCCCTTGCCTTGTGGCTACAAGCTTCGAGCTGAATCCTACCCCTCCTTTGAAGGTCCAGGTTTGGAGTCTGAGAATGTAGGTTCAAATTTCAGAGCTGTCACTACTTGTTTTTATGAACACAACCCCCAGACCATTTACCCTTTGTGGGCTTCCGTTTTCTGCTGAGAACGTCAGCCTAGATGATCTCTTGAAAAGATTCCTTCCAACAAGTCATCTATTATTCTATTGTAATCCCCCATTCCTTCTCTATCGTGACCATTTCTAGTCATCAGAGGGATAAGGACTGTGACCACAATGTCCACGACATAGGGTACTCCTGAGCGAGGAAATTCCCTTTGCCAATGCATATTGGCATCCATTATGTCCCAGCTGCCTAGAGGAATGGGATATTGAGTGGTTTACCTGGGGTCACATAGCCAATGTCTCCGAGATAGGACCTGAACCCAGGTTTTCCAGCTCCATCCACTATGGCACACTGCCTCCCAATGGTGGAAGTGACTGGTCCCATTACTGTATCACTTGAAAGTTTACAGAATACTTTTCTCACCAAAGCTCTAATAGGCAGGGAATTTTCCTCATTCTCCAGATGAGAAAATTGAAGTCAGAGAAAGGAAGGGAAGTGACTTGCCCACAGTCACATGGTTAGTGGCTGTCAGAGTGGAGCCTTGAATTCTGGGAAGTTGTTGCAAAGCCCAGGGTTCTTTCCAGTCCATGAAGTCTTTCTTGTCCCATTCAGCCCAAATTTCTCTTTACCTCCTGACTTACTGGCTGGAGCTCCCATTTGACAATTAACATGCATGGCCAGGAAAGGTTGGGGGTGGCACCTTCTTACCTCAACTAGCTTGTGAGCTGGGAGAGAGAAGAGAGGATTCTGAGTGTGGCCCTAAGCACACAATGAATGAGCAATCAGTTCAGTGAATGAAGGAGAGCTTGCCTTGTAGGCAAGACTGGCCATGAAGGACTGACAGCAGGGGACTCTGGTGAATGTCAAGAACACAGGAAGTTCGGCTCCAACTTTTCTTCTCTGCTTACATAACTGACTTTCTGTGTGACCTCAGGAAAAATCATTAACCTCTCTGTTCTTCTGTTTTCTCCATTTGTCATTTGGGGTATTGCCCTCATTTGCAAATGACCTCTGTTTTCCCTGGAGATGTTGCACAGCTTAATGGGCCAATGGCTGTAAATAGCCTGGTATACCTCGGAGAAAAGTGTGAGACAATGTTAACAAGACTTGAGACTTTCAAATGTCAAAAAAACTGAAAGAGAATTTGTGAGATTCATTAGAAATCAGAGGACAGTTCACTTTCTGGGAGAAAGAAGATGGTGAGTTCTGTTTGTTATCTCTGCTAGAACACAGACTCGTCTAGCCTCATTTTCTAAAGCTGTCTACAAATCTTCTGTTTGAGCCACAGGGAACTATGCAGCATTGCCTTGGACCAGTCAGCCACATTGAGCTTGATGCCCTTGAGTATGTGGTGGCCTTCCCCTAGAACACACTTTCTGTGCAGAATTACAGAGTCTTAAACATGCATAAGAACCTTTTCTACAAGATCTATAGCCTTGGATTAAAGACCTTTAAGAACCAATGCGGTACTTCGCAAGGGAACACATTCTGCCCTGGACAGGGTGTCATTGCTCAGGAGATTTTACTTATATTCAGCCCAATTCACCATCTTTGCAACTTTCCCCATCACTGTTGGTTCTGTCATGAGGGGCCCAGCAGAGCCAATCAAAGCCATTTTCAGTATGACAGTCCTTGATAGACTTCAAAGTAACTACCATTCATGCCTCCTTTGCATTCCTTGTTCTCCAGATTAAACACAAACACTTCACTGATCGGGCACAGGCATAATCTCCAATCATCTCCCCATTCTCATTTAGCTCCTCTCTAACCTTTCCAGCTTGTCAACATCCTCCCTGAAGTGAGGCACCTGGAACTCATGCCCATTCTCCTGCTGTGATCTGGGCCAGTCTAGGGTGAGAGGGGCTTTCTTCTCTCTCCTGCTCTGAGCAAAAGAACTTTCTTCATGCTCTCTAAGAGAGCATAAACATTGTTGTCTGCCCTGGCACTCCGCTGAGTCTTATCAAGAGTGGTTTCCCTAAGACCCAAAGACCTACACACACACACACATACACAAACACACACCTACATATACACACACACCCACACACACCTACACATATATACAAACACACACACACACACACACACACACACACACACACACACACACACACACACACACTAGAGCTGCTGTCCAGTCACAGCCTACACATCTGCTTCTTTGGAAGCTGAGTTTTTTAACCCAAGAGTACGACTGGACATTTCCATCTCCTACCTTCCTTTTTATTAGACTTGGTCCAACATTCTAACCTGTCTGTATCTTTTTGGCTCCTGATTGTCATTCTGAGTACTGGCTGCTTCTCCCATGTCTGAGTAATCTGAAAATTTGGCAAATAGTCCACTCATGAGGTCCCCCCATAATCCCTGTTTATGTCATAATGCTATTCTGCACTAGTCTCTCTGAACTGGTTGCCTCTCCTTAGTAGATTGTAAGCTTCTAATGGGCAGGGCTGGCCCTCCTACTTTTGTATTTGAAACCTCATGGCCTGGAACAAAGTAGGAATTTAATAACTGGACCTTGATTAATCAGTTTATTGATCTAAATCATTATTTTAATCTTTGATGGAAGCATAAATCAGCTCAGGACCCAGGACATAAGCCTAGGGCACTCTATGAGAGACCTCTCCCTTGGCCACAATGACTCTTGACTCCAGTCATCCACCAGGCTCTCAATCTCCCTGCTTCTACTGTCATCTACAGTCGGAAGAGCTTGATCTCATCTATGAGAAGAGCACGCATGAACCGAATAATTCTCTAACGCTAAGCCACTGAGGTTTAGTGAAACCCCTCACCATCTCCAGAATCCATCAGTTCTCAGACTGTCAGATCTATCTCAACAACATCTCTCACCTCGGTTCCCTTTTCTGCAATAACCACCCTAGTTCAGGTCACCTTGGTCAGGCCCTCTCTCCTGAGGCAAGTGCAGTAGACTTCTGATTCGTCTTCCTGCCTCCTGCCTCTCCCCTCTCCAATCCATCTGCCACCATCACAGCCAACTTGATAATTTCAAAGGGCAAAGATGTCTATGATGCTTCCCTGCTCACAAAACATCACTGGCTCCCTCTTACTTTGGGATGAAATGCAGACTCCCCTTTTTGACATTTAAATCCCTGACTCAACTGCACCTTAGTACATGTTACTCTCCCTCCTACACTTTTAATATGTATTACCTTCCCATGAAACTCTCCTTATTGCTGGTTTTCCCCCTAACATTCTGTCTCTGCTCCAGGGCTTTGCCTACTCTGATGCATTTCTGTTTCCCAACAAATTACTTCATATTTGTTTAGCTTTTAGTTTGCATTTACTTCTTCCTGTGGATAGGCTCTTCCCCCTCCCCTCACAACATAAGCTGCTTGAGGGCAGGGACTTGTCATGTTGGAATGCCAGCACTGGCCATGATGCATGAAATGTTTCCAGAAATGTTTTGAATTGAGTTGAATAAAATTGAATTGAACTGCTTTGAAACCTCTTGGCATTTCAACCCCTCTGGTGAAGTATTTCATATCTAAGCTGAAATAGAATCATTCTTTCCATCTAATAGACAAACAGACCCTAAGAAACTAATGTACAAACTCTTCTGCCTGTGACTGAGGGAGTTATATTTCAGCATTTCAATTATCTGGCAGGGTAAGGCTGGGGCAGGAAGCCTCTGCCTAGGGAAAAATGAGTTTGAGGGAGTTGGGCTGACCTCAGGCCCTGCTCCTAGGTGAGTGGGAGGCCTGTTTTTGGTCAAAAAGGTTGATGGGGTGGGGATGGGAGTGTCTTATGCCCAAGTAAACTGGGGGGAAGTAGCAGAGGCCCCAATGGAAGCAAGGGTGCCTGGCTTCTGCCCCAGTCACCTGCTTTAATTAGAAGGTCCCTGACGACTTTCACCTGGGGGAAATCCAATTCCAGTTGGGGGCCAGTCAGGGCCCAATGAAGAAGTGGGGAGGGGAAGGGAGGAGGAAAGGCAGGCTGGATCCTGACACAATCTCTTGCCTTTATGTTAATTCCAGAATATATTTTTTAAACTTACACAACCATTATGTGAGTTAATCCTTACAACAACCCTGTTAGAGAAGTAAGGCTGGGTTTGTTATCTGCATTTTACAGATTTGGCAGCTGAGACTGACAAGGATGTGGCCAAAGGGCACAGCTTCATTAAGTGGCAGAATGGAGACTCAAGCTTGCAAGGCCAGGTGGCCCTCCATGCTCAGCAGACCCATCTCACTGTCTCCTAGCAGCTTCTAATGGCCACCAGGGCCCCCTTAAAACATTTGGCATGATGCCTGGCATACAGTAAGTGCTTAATAAATTATGTAGCTCACTCTCTCCCTGTCTGTCTGTTATCTATCACCTATCTATCATCTAGCTAACACACCACCCACAGTAGGTGCTTCACACCCAGCCTGCCTTTCTGGCTTTGGTGTGCCCTATTCCCAATCATTCACTCTGTTGTTCAGCCAAACTGGCCTCCTTGTGGCCCCTCCAACACAACATTTCATCCTGTGCCTCTGTGCTTTGCCATATGCCTGGCACATGCTCATCCCATCCCTTCCTGTGCCCCTGCCTCTTAGAATTTCTCATGAAAGCTCACTCCCAAAACAGCCTCCTTCCAGAGGCCTCTCCTAAGGCCAAGCTTCAAGGGCCTCCCTCCCAAGATAACCCTTTAATTACTGTAGTCTAGATTGCCAATAGACCTGTGCACTGTCCTTCCCTGATTAAAATGGAGCCTCCTTGAGGGCAAAGGCTGTCTCATTTTTTTCTTTGTATCCTTAGCACCTTAACACAGAGCCTAGGACATTAATGACATTTGTCGATTCTGCTTTGTTAATTAATTAATAATTGCTTGCTGATTTTTTTTTCTTTCTTTTTTTTAGGTTTCTTTGTTGTGGGACAGATTTCTGTTTCCGTACCTGCAAATGCCTTTTAGTAGTGATACCTACTGGGGAAAGAGATGGGAAGATGGAAAGAGCAGTCTTGATATAATTAAACATGATAGATGCATGATTTTATACATATATGCACATGCCAAGTTCCTTTCTCTGGAGAAAGAGGAGAAATCTGAGCAGCTGCCCTCAGGAATCCAGCTATGGGCTGTGTTTATCTCTCCATCCAGACTGAGTTCAGTGAGGACCTCCCTGGGCACACCCTGTCCCCTAGCTTTTCCATATGACAAGATGACTGCTGAGCCTTTTCTTCCCAAGAGTCTGGAGCCTGAAGCATCATCAATGCCTTAATCATCCTGTAGGGACATTAGCCCCTTTGGGAAAGCTGGTCTGATGTGTTTCTCAAGTAGTAGACCCCTTCTCTTTGCTTCCCTTACTTCATTTGGGTCATGGAAACTGGCAGTGCAAAATTGGGTGGCAGATGAAGAAGAGTTTGGGGCATCTCTTCTTCCCTTCTCTCCCCTACTTTCCCCTCCTTTCCCCTTCCCTCACCTTCCTTTCCCTCCATTTCCTTCCTTTCCCTTTCCTCCCCTTCCCTTCCCCATTGAATAGTTTAGATCATGGATCTGGAGTGGGAAGGGAGCTTAAAGTTCATTTAGTTCAAGGACTCTTAACCTGGGACCTGTGAATTTGTTTTGGTTATAATATTTTGCTAACTGTTTTAAAATATAATTAGTCTATTTTGTAAAGTTAAGCATTTTGTTTTATGTATTGAAAAAACATTATTCTGAGAATAATGGTCCATAGGCTTCCTCGGACCGCCAAAGGGGTCAAGGACACTCAACCTGATTAAGAACCTCTAAACTGAGAGCTGGGAAGAATTTGAGTGGAGAAACTGAAAGATGGAAAGCCACTTAGAGACCATCTACTTCAACTCCCTTATTTTGCTGATGGAGAAATGAAGGCCCAGGGAGAGGAAGTTACCACCGGTCATACAAGTGGTAACTAGTTGAGCTGGAGCTCAAACAAAGGCATCGTTATTCCCCATGTAGTGGTCTCTCATCCCCTCATTGATGTACCCACACAATATAAATGGGTTGGCAATTAAATTTATAATAAACTTAAATACTTCATTAAAATCCATGTCTATTATATGCATCAAATTCGCAGTCACCATAGAATCTAAGAGGAAGAATGACCCTTAGAGATCCTTGAGTCTATTCCACGCCAAATATCCCCTTTACAATACTGTTGCAAAATCAGCAGCAGCAGTGCTGATTGCACGAACTCCCAAGGCCACTCATTCCACTTTTGGACAGCTCTCATTGCTAGGAAGAATTTTTTTTAATAGTTGCAAATTGGCAGAGTGGAAAACTCTGACCTTAGACACTTAACCAGCCACTCAGAAAGTCATAGAACCTCAGTTTGCTCAACTGTAAAGTGGGGATTGTAATAATCCCTATCTTGCAGGGTTGTTGTGAGGAACAAATGAGATGATATTTGTAAAAGCTGTTAGTCCAGTGCCTGCCACATCGACAGTGTTATATAAGAGATTAATATCTCCTCCCTTTCCCCTTTATATTGATTTAAAATCTCCTTCTCTTCTGTCCTCTGGGACATTGATTGCTTCTGGTTTTGCCCTTTGGGCATGAAGAATATTCCCCTATCTCCTCTACACAGTGTCCCTGCAAATGCTTGAAGACAATTGAGACCATGGCCTCTATGCAAGATGAACCATCCCTAGACTCTTCCACTGATCATCAAGTGGCCTGGCCTCCAGTCTTCTCACCATCTGGTCCCCCTTCTCTGGTGACTTCCAGTCTCCATGTAGAAGAGTGGAGTGGTTTTCCTCAAGGGGACAATCCAATTTAATAAACACTTAGGAAGCACCTGCCACGTACCTCTAGAGCTCTGCACTCAGAGCTGGCAGGATACATAGACTCAATCATTCACCAATTCAGGGAAGCACAGAGCCAGAAGGGATGCCAAGGGTCAATGTATCAATTCATTAGATATTTGTGATGGATGAGATATGGTCCTTGCCTTCATGGAACTCACAGTCCACAGGGGATGAGACACATATGCAAATTGATACAATAAAACAGTGCAACTGGATAAATAAAGACAGACAAAGCACTGTGGGGAACCTGGAGTGAGAGCGGGGACAGGGCTGAAAAGCCCAAGATCAGCTCTGAGAAGTCCAACCAGGTGCTATGTAGATATGCATGCATGGGGACAAGATGATACTCCTTGGGATACATTCTATCTCATCAAGATCCCTTTAAAATAATGCCTGCAGGATGTGACATGATTTGGGATGGCTTTTCCTCTTCTCTTTCTATTTGGGTTGGGTCAATACTGGATGTCTAGAATCTAGGCTTTCCTGCCCTGGGAACATTGGCTGCTAACTGAGCCTTACTAAGCACCAGCTATTACTGGGGATGAGCTGAGCTACCCTAGAGTGGATTGGACAGCCCACACTGACAAGGCCAAATGAAATATGGACACTCAGCCTCTCCTTCCCGCTTCAGTTACCTTCATGATTCAAATTTTCCTCACTGTCCAAAGCACTTGAGGACGACACAGTGAAATGAAACCTTTTTCTGAAAATTATTATTTAACAAAAAGAAGAGGAAAAAGAAATAGATATAAAATATTGGCCATCAGCTGACTCTGTCCATGGTGGAAATGCAGTAAGTCTTCACTGGAAACTTCTATTTCTCTGGAGATAAATGACTTGGTCATCTATACTTCTCCCAAATGATGTTTTATGAACTACTAGAGAGAGATAGAAAAGGAGGATAAGTGACTATGCAATCATTGGTTATTGTATCTGGAGCATGCCTGAGAAGCCATCTAATTCCTCCTTTGTCAGAATAGGGAACTGAGGTCTAGAGAAGTGATGCGACTTGTCTAAACCCCAGCTCAATGAATAACTAGCCTTCTGACCTTTCTGAAGTCACTTGATTTATGTATGAAGCTCAGTTCATTCATTTGCAAAATGAAAAAGGTGGACTTGATCATCCCTGCATTTTTTTCCATTGATAAACCTGTGATCCAAGGTCATTAAGCAAAGTTATATCAGAAATGATACCTGTAGGACTCCCAACTCCCAGCTGAAGGATCAGAAACTGCATTATTCGCAGAGCACTTGAGTCCAGTTCAGAAGAAAGGGCAGAAGATTCCTTGCTTTTGGCGAAGACCTTGTTGGAGTGTTTGCAGACATGAAGCAATCAGACATTTTTGCTTGCAAACTGTCTTCAATTCTAGATAGATAAGTCCTGATTATAAAGAACAGAAAAAAATTCTCATGAGAACTAGTTTGAGTATGTGTGTACAAACACACACAGAGTTTATGCTTCCTTGAATCGACTCTCTTCATGTAGCCACAAGCTGAGGGATCTGGGAACAGAGAGAGGAATTGGGGGTGGAATCCTGGCTCCATCCATAACTAGCCATGTCATGTTGAGTGAACCACTACCTGTCATCTCCTCATCTATAAAATAGGAATAATGATACCTTGGGTACCCACTTCACATTATTGTTTTGAACATCAAATAATGCAATTGAAGTATGCTTTAGTCTTTAAAATGCAATCTATTTGAAAAGTGTTTAAGCAGAAGAGGGCTTGAATTTGTTCTGTTTGACCCCAGAGCACTGAAGTAAGAGCTGCAGTGAGGACACGCTAAGATTGGTTGAAGGAAAGAAGCTTTCTACCTATCAGAGTTCACAACACAGTTTTCTGCCTCCAGAGCTGGTCTTTATCCGAAGGATGAATGAGCAATTGAGACCTCAGAAAAAAGCTTAGTTTAAAAAGGTCAAGCTCTCCCACCACATCTGGGGCCATTGCCAGTCATCCTGACCTATGCCCTGCCACTGGATCCCGATGACTCTGGAGGAGAGAGTGAGATGGATGACTTTGCCCCATTTAAGTCTAATTCATTTTCAAGTCAAGACATCCTCCCCCTATTATTATTGGTTCTCTTTGAGAATGAAGGACAAACCACAATGATAACAACACCAATGAATGGCCACCTGTTAGGAATAATGTAGAGAAAATTCCTGTTAGGATACAGATCAGATAAGGTGGCCTCTCAGGTCACTTCCGCTTTGCCTTGAGATTTCATAATATCCTTGTTTGAATATTGTTAGTAGAATATTAGAATGTTGTTACTGCTATGAAGATAACACATTATAAGAAGGACAGGAAAAGCAGTTGAACAGCCCCTGTTTGTGAAACTCTATCCATCCTTAGGACAGGACAGAATAGAGAGCATGGGAGCTGTCCAGCACAGAACCAGGAGCTGGTTTCTGCTCCTCCTAAGTCTGTGCAGCTCCCTGTGGAGCCAGGTAGTTGTCCTCCCTTACAATCCATCCCAACTTCCATTATATTCAACTCATAGAACCAGAGGACCATGGAATCACTGGGTTAGCAAGAATCCCAGAAGCCATCTTTATCCAGTAACTGAACTGTGTAGAGGGAAAGACAGAGACAGCAAGTCAGGCAGAGACAGAGAGACAGAAATGGATGGAGAGACAAACACAGAGACATACAGAGAGACACACAGAGAGGAAGACAGACACTATATATTGCTTCATATAAGTTACACACACACACACACACTGTCCTCTATTAAAGTATAAGTTCCATAATAGGCACTCACTTTTCATTTCCTGGTTCTCCTTAATGCTTAGCACTATATTAGGAATATAGTAAACACTTACCAAAATGCTTCCTGGTTGACTGATAGAACAAGAATAATGTGGTGATCTGTAGCCTTGGATGGTTGTTGGAAGGGGTTAAACCAGCTATCCTCTAAGGCCCCTTCCAACTCTGGGGCTTTGTATAAGTCTATGAAGTCTGAAACAACAGGACTGCCACTTCTGCTTCTCAGGACACTTCCTTTACTAAAATTTTCTTATGATTCATTCATCTGTTTATCAATTTATGTGTCTGCTTATTCATCCATTTGTTTGTTTATTCATTGTTATTATTTATTCATTTGCTCGTTAATTCATTCATTAGCTATCACTTCAGAATGATGAGATTTCAGCATTTGCAATTTGGAAGGGACCTCAGGGGTCAGTTAGTCTAACCCATACCAGAATAGCAATCTCCTCTGCAGAATCCTCAGCAAGTGCTTATTTAACCTCTGCCAGAAGACATCCTATTGGGTAACCCTTTACCTTGAGACCTCCAGAGGTTAGTGCAACATTGCTGAATGCTACTGGTCAACTTAGCATTTTTTTTTAAATATATTGCATTGATGATTTTTGTCTTTACCTCATTATCATTCTCATATCTTTCCCAACTTAGCCTGTCCTTGTAACAAAAAAAAAGGAAGCAAAAAAAGTGAAAAAGAGTCAAGTCAGAAAGTATTTCTGAACTGGCTACTATGAGCCAGGAACAGGACTAACTAGTGTGCTCCAGAGAATTTTGGACAAGGTATATTTTCCTCCCTCCTAGTGATCCCCCACCTCTCTAAGGAAGGAAAGGGGTCTATTTCATGAGCTCTTCTTTGTAAGGTTCCTTGTCCTTCATCTTCCTTCTAGTGCCCTGTTCCTTTACATGTTGTAGTCACTGTGCTGGTGTCCTCTTGTGTGTCCCTATGATATTTTTCACAGTAATTGCCATCTAACAGATTCTCCTCAATCCTATAAAATTGATTTTTTTAACCAAATGCGGGGTTTTATATTTATCACCAATAAAGTTCATCTTATTTTATTCAGACAACTATGCCGTCTGTCAACATTTTTTGGATCCTAACTCTGTCTTCCAAAGAGTTGGCTATCCCACCCAGGTTTGTGTCATCTTCAGATCTGACAGACACACCATATATGCCACCATATGGCATTGATAAAAGGCTTGAACATAATACAAAAAAGGGAAATAATTCTGTCCTGTTCTTATCAATTCAATTCAACTCCATTCTATCTACCACATACTATTTAGTGCCCACTCTGAGCAGAACATGGCACCAGGCTCTAAGGAAGCAATAAAGATAAGTTTACCTAGAGCCAAATAGTTAGGAGACATCTGTGAATAACCAATGTTAAATGTGCTTAGTATTTTAATGAGTGAAATCATTTTATGCCCACATATAAGAGCACCCATCCACAAAAGCATCCTTAGCCTACTCTCAGACATCTTCTATGACCTCTGCCCTCCAAGTCTCAGTCAAAGTCCAGCCAATGAAGAAGAGATTTAATTTAAGGAAAACTTTCCTGAAAATTAGAATCCTGAGGAAGAGTGATCTGCCTTGGGAATCAATGATCTCCCCCTCTCTGGAAGTCCCCAAGCATTGGCTGAATGTCCACTTGTCTGGGAGGTTGTAACAAGGATAACAATGGCCAGATGAGGGGTAGTCTTGATTCCCTCCAAGGTCATTCCAAAACATCAGGATTCTGTGATATTGCGAATGCACCATGAATGACTCATTTATGGGCTCCAGGCCCCTGGTCTCTGACAGAGTATTGTGTTTTCCCACTGCTTTCAGGGAGTTTGCTTCTTGTGCAGAGCTGGTGAGATGCTTCAGAGAACCTGCTGTTCCTGAGGCTCTGGGGATATGTAAATATTATGTGTGCCTAGCTCCCTCCAACATTCACAGAGAGAGGAAGAGATTTATCCTGATAAAAATAAACATTTCACCTCCCGGTGGGTATGGTGGGTAAAGCCCGTTGTGCAAGTCCAAGCACTAGGGAGGCAAGAGGGAGAAATACTGAAAGCCAGGAGCGGCCACTCAGAGGCTATGCCTTGGATCCTTGTTTCCTTTAAGGCTCAGCTCAGGGGCCTTCCCAATGACTTCCCTGGGTTATATATCAGAGGAACTCTGCTGTAGAAATTATAGGTTCCTCAGAATCCTTTGAGTCAAATACCCTCCTTTTATGAAACAACAACAAAACAACCAGATGTCCAGGGAGGTTAAACCAAGTCCCACAAGTACTAAGTGTCAGAGATGAGATTTGAATCCAGGTCCTTCTACTCCAGAGTTAGTATTCATTCTACAATACCACACATTATCAGTATGCATATTATATCTTCTTTAGGGATTGAGGGCAGGGAGTCATGTGTGTGTGTGTCTGTGTGTGTTGCCTTTGTTTCTTCCACATCTAGCACAATGCATGGCACATAGTAGGAGCTTAATACAGGCTAGTTGAATAGAAATTAATTCCTAGGGGGGCAGCTACATGGCACAGTGACTAAAGTGCCGGCCCCAGAGTCAGGAGGACCCAAGCTCAGTTCTGGCCCCAGACACTTAAAACCCACACAGAAAAACTAATCATGTAACCTTGGGCAAGTTACTTAACCCCAATTTCCCTCCAAAAGGCAAAAAAAAAATTTAATTCCTAGGATTAAGTATATAGCCTTCTAATGACCTGGGCATCACCCTTAGCCCTAAGTGATGAGGCCAGAGAGTGTGAAGAGGTAAGGAGGGCAACAGAAGCTGGATCATGATAATGTCCAGAGTAAAATGAAATTCATCAAGATGAACAGATTTACTCAAGATCCAGAACAGGAACTCAGATCTGCATCTGGGTTCCAGGTCCAGTGCTATGACCTAATGTCATAATAACTCCCATTTCTACAATGATCTGTGGGTTACAAATGGCATTCTTCTTGTAGCAATGGTAGCTGGGGAAGGGGGGGTAAGCAGGATTGTACCTATTGATTCCTCCTCATCTCAGACTCATTAATTGGATCAATTTGCTTCTATAAATGCTCCATTTCTGTTGTGGTAAGTTCTATGAAGTGACCTGCAATTCTCTTTCCTTTGATGCAATGAGCCCCCACCCAGAGGCAATACTCTGACAAAACACCTCAGGGCTAGATAGATTCCTCACTCTTCTCCGGGTATACAACTCCTTCCATTGTCTCCTCCTACTTAGTGCACTCAAGGAACTGGAAGATCACTGAGGTCCCTCTGGGTTCTAAGATGACATGATCCTATGAATTAGAATATTGATGTGATTTTGACAAAGTCACACAAGGAATAGTGGCTCTTCTTAGGATCTGTGAGATCTTGAGCAAATCACTTCTTCTCTGGTAAAATGGAGACAGGGCAGGTAGATCAGATGACCTCTCAACAACTTGACAGCACTAAATTTCAATGAATCTCTGACTCTAACTGAAACACTTTTTGACAGTGTAAAGTGACCACATGTGATTAAGAGTACCCAAGGTTTGGCATTCATAAGAGCTTCCCTTAAGTCCTAGCTTTGTTCTACAGGCCCTGTGTGATCTTGAAAAGTTCCTTCTGTATGGGTCTGCTTCATCCTAGGTAAAATAAGGGGGCTGGACAAGATGACTGAACAGTCCACTCCAGCACTGATGCCAACATTAGGAATTTTCAGAGCAGTCATCACACAGCCTTGCCTTCATCTTTGAATGATAACTGTAACAATAGCTGATGTTTATGTATCACCTTATGGTTTGCAAAGCACTTTACAGATAATATTTCATTTGATCCTCACAATAACTTTGTGGAGTAGATGGTAATATTATTTATATTTTACACGTGTAGAAACTGAGGCAGAAAGAAGTTAAGATTTGCCCACAGTTATTCAAATTCTAAAGGACAGAGACAGGATTTGAACCCAGAGTCTCTATTTCCAAACCCAAAGTTCCTTGCACTGGTCTCATTAACCATACTACAATTCAACATGTCAATACTTCAAAGATTTATTAAATCATTGTAAAAATGTTGTAATCTCATTCCTTTAGTCCCCTTCCAGTAAAATGGAAATTCCTTGTGCACAATGACTCTCACTTCTGTATACATGTTCTCAGGGTTTCAGACAGCAAATCAATTAGTCAATGATATTTCTTTGGAACCTTAGGTTGTCTGGTCCTCTGATAGCTTCTGGGAATAGAATGTAAAAATTAAAAATTTTTTCTCTCAAAGATCTTGCATGGGGCGGGGGGGAGAAGTGCCATATAGGAGAAAATACTCTGACTTGAGTCATAAGACCTGGGTTAAAAACGCACCTGTGATGCTTTAATGATCTGTTTGACCCAGAGCAAGTCACTTCCCTTCCCTGAGGGGTAGTTTCCCTTTCTGTACAAATGAAGCACTTCTTTCCAGGCTTATGTCTATTAACCTGTGTACACATATAATCATTGTGATCTTTATATTGTTTGATGTTATAGTTATAATGGTAGGAATTCAATATGGCATCATTTAGGCTGAGTGGTCCTAATGAACATAAAGCCTATCAGCAATCACAGAGAGTTTGGACTTTTCCACTATTCTGACCTACGCTAACCCTGTGTCCAGCAGGCAATACTCAGAGCTTTGTACTGGAATAAACTCCTGACCAGCTGCTGTGCTGCTGTGGTGAGACTTATTCCCCACCTACTACCTCAGAGAGTCAATTCAGACCTTCTCCCCAGTTTCTGGGGAGAAATAGAAACTTGCCATCCCTGAGCCTCACCCAAGCCTTCTATCAATAAGTGGCCCCAAGAACTTTTCTGCCTCATCTAGGACTCAGGAATGCTCCCTCCCACATCTGGTAATAATTCCCTGTTCACCACACTGATTTTCAGGGTCTATAACTTAAGTCACCTAAACCCTGACTTTAAGTATGTTCTCTCCCCTATACATCTCCTTCCCTGTTGCACTGGGATCATTTCTCGCATCTGTAGAGATGACCATCTGTCTATACTGCTATATAGTATGTTTCTGGGTATGTTTTTTTTTTAACCTGCTTATTGCACCACATAATAATATAGCTTTTATTTGTGCTAATTACCTATAAATGCTTGAACCCAGATTTTGGCTTTAACCTGAGCTGAGATCAAATAAAGTGATATAGATAGATGTGTGTGTTTATGTGTGTGTATACATGTATGTGTGTATATCCATGTACATGTATATGAAAGAATATAATAAGCAAAAATATGAGGCAATTAAGGATGGAGGGCTCTAGCTGATTAGTAAATATTTGTTGATAGGCAGGTCTGCAGCAAATAGATGTAAACCCTTTCCATACCTTTATTTTTTTTTTGTTCCTGAAATTCCTTTCATTACCACCAACCAAAAAGAAAAAATGTGTCATGAACACTCTAGGGTAATTTAATACACTAATCATAATATTCTTTTAGATTTATTCATTAAATGCTTATAATAATTACCATAACTTTTGCCCCCAAAAAGGTATAAATTAAATTTGATAATATGAAAATGAAATTATATAATATAAAATATATTGTATATAATTATGAAAAATTTAAAAATAAATGTGTAAAACTAATTAGAAAATTAGTATGAAAGTTTTATGTAGGACATTCTGTGATAATTAAAAGAAATAATCCAGTAAGATCTCATATGCTTGTTTTTTTCTGCAAGATTTTATATTAAATTTCTTTATTTTAAAAATCATGTTGGATACAAATATTAAGTTATAACTTCAAAGGTGTTTAACATAATTCAATAGTCATATTAAAATAAATTTTATTGTTGACTTTTCTACTTGAAGATAAATTTGCAATGTTTAGTTTAGCACCAAACATTCATCAATCTGGTTCTGCATCAAGTTTATTTCAGTATTTTAATTTAAAAGAAGAATAAATTGAAAATGCTTGCTCACACAAATATGTTGTGGAGAATGATAGGATAATTTTGCCAGCTCTCTTCCTTAGAGTTGGATTTTTTTTAAATGAAATCTAACCAAGTGACAAAAAATTGATAGTCAGTTGTGGCATAAAATAATTAGTTTATGTTGGCTAAGGACAAGTGATTTATTAAATGAATAACACATTTTAAAATATAACTACATATATTACATCATTTTTCACAGTTTATATTTTTTAATTGCCTTTGTAAGAAAAGAACATGGTCAGACATGACTTTCTTCTCATCTTCCAGTAGCAGAAAAACTCTTTTGAATGACTGAACATGGTTGCTAATTACGTAATTCGAAAATACATCAAATAGATAAATATTAACATAAATGAAGGAAAAGATTAAATCACAAAATAGTCTTAAAACTACACACACAATGTTTGTTTATGAGGAACATTTGTGATGGTCTGGGATGGTTTCAAAATGAATGGTAATGTGTACGCTAGTGATCATGGTTTACAAACAGCCTGAAATTTGACTATAAGAAAGCACATATTACAACCTCTTGATCATCTGATTACACAGCTGGTGATGTAAGATTACATGCTAACAAGGGGAATGAGGGAATGACTTTGGTGCAGTGAACAAAATGCAGATGAGGGTTTGCACATGTGTCTGAACATCCAGTGGGAATCAGTTTGCACTAGAATATCAAAAGGCCCATGGAGCTTTAGAAACAGTTTGATTACAAGTTGAGAAACTGAAAGAACAAATTGCAATTTGTCAGAAGCGGCCAGAGTCTGATGTAACTAATGCATGGACAGCAAAATCCTTGTGAGCATAACCATAAAAGTTTTAGTCACTAAATAAATCTGTAATGCTTCAAACATGTATATGCTTATTCCCACAGAGGGGGGAAAGCACATTAACACAATTAGTCAATTATTTGCTGATTAATGTGACACAAGAGAATTTTTACTGTAACTCCTTGAGCCATTGTCTCAAACCCCTAAGTGGGTCAACAAGTCAATAAATGGGAACCATGGCCATACTAGATTATAGCTTCTAAGTCATCCAACTCTGATCCAGAAGCTAAGAAGTCATCTGATCCAATGCCCTCATTTTGCAGATAAGGAAACTGAATCCTGGAGGGATTAAACCTGCAGGGTAAGTAGAAGAAACTGCCCTAGATCCTCTGATTCCATAGCCACTTTTTGTCCATGAATTGCTGTACACCTCCCCTCCCCTCCAAACAAATAAATGAATCAATCAGCTAGTTAATCACTCAATCTCATAGCAATCCAAAAGCCTTCCCAGCTTGTTAGGGATTGTTACACATTGGGATTCATAGGCAGAACCTTCCAGAGATTAGGGTGACAGTCAAGAGGAAGCATGGGAGAGGCTCTCATTTAGGAGCCCCATAGGCTGAAGATTAGGTTGTCCAGGAGGAGTTAAATGTTCTGCTTGAAGTACTGTAGTTAGTAAGTGGCAGAAATTTGAGGTACACCCTAGATCTCCCTTCTGGAAACTTAGGGCTATGGCCCACTAGGTTGATTCTCTCAGATTCAGATCCAAGGCATTTATCAGTTACTCCTTTTGTTTCCCAATATAGGCAAGCTCTCAGTACTGTAATCTGCTCTCCTTCCTGCCACACCCACAGATAGTATAGGGATGATGGTCACAAATCTGTTCTGAATTGAGCTTTACCCCATTTCAACCCAATTTTCTTATCCTTTAAGCTCAATGTCCTTTCCTACTCTCTGCTCAATTAGCTCCATCCTCAATGTACCATCATTCCTTAAGATATTACTTCAAGGCATGTTGGGGGAGTAGAGGAGAGTAGAGAGAGACCCCTGGAGTCAGGAGATACTTGGAGTTCATTCCCTCCCAATGATATTTTCAAACTCTATGCTCCTGGGAAAGTCTCTTCACATCTCTGAGTCTCAATTTCTTCATCTATAAAATGAAAATAATCCTCATACTAATGACCTCATTTTCATATTTCATATTCATATTTCAAATAATAGTTTCATACACTTTAAAGTATTATAATCATAGATTTAAGATTGAGAGGGATCTTCCAGGTCATTTATCTACTCATTTCACACATGCAGAAAACGAACCCCAACGAATGAATAGACTTACCTAAGGTCACACAGGTTGAAGGGGCAGAACCAGAACCTGGATCCAAGTTGTCTGACTTAGAAGGTTAAATTCTTTCCACTTCACCTCTTTGCCTCTCAAGAAATTAGAGATGGCTGTTGGGGAGCAATGAGTCAGCTCAGAATGGATCTCTGGATTCCAATCTATTCATCCACAGGAATCATTCTTTGCCAGCCAAGAGCATGGGGCAACAACCCAGAACATCAGGAGGATTGTTCTTAAAGGCTTTACCACTTAGGAAAATCTGTCAGAACTCGCACTAGGCTGCACGGGTGGGTGATGCCAGGGAACCCTGTTGAATTCCAGGGAAGCATCTAAGGAGGCACTGTAGAGACACCTGCACTGGCATTCCCAGGATGACTGCTAGCACAGGTTCTTAGATTTGCTTTACGAGCCAAGTTAGCTGTTCAAGGGGTCAGCAATCTTTTTTTCATTATTTCCCAGTTCAGGGGGAAAGTCAGCACCCTGAATTTCAGAGGAAATACAAAAAATACAACCAGAGAATAGATAGGCTTCTGACTGCCTGAAGTAACTATACACTTTACCTGCATTCCTGGTTTTAAATAGTAGCATAACAATGGATGCTATTATTATTTTTATTATTCATTTATTTCATTATTTATTATTGTTTTTGATTGGACTTGAAATTTTGCTGGTTTGGGAAGCTTCCAGGGAGGAAACTCTCTCTATTAATTCATATCAGAACCTGATCTGCAATCTAGATTTAGTGAATTGACAAGGTCACTGAAAAGTTAAGAGATTTGACCATGACTGTCTAGGAGAATCTGTCAGAGGAGGGATTGAACCCAGGTCTTGGGGATACCAAGTAAGCTCTTTATTCA
The DNA here is from genome assembly GCF_028583685.1 of Petaurus breviceps papuanus. Taxonomy (NCBI): domain Eukaryota; kingdom Metazoa; phylum Chordata; class Mammalia; order Diprotodontia; family Petauridae; genus Petaurus; species Petaurus breviceps. The sequence continues at coordinate 2,900,803 of NW_027186310.1, forward strand.
CTTCACAATATTGTCTTTCATCATCATCATCCAAACCCAATGTGAAAAGATTGGTGACCCATTTGTTGGAAAGCTCTATTTGAGTCTTCAATTTGGGGTCATTGTCTCCAAAGGCCAAGAAGCACCTTGTGACATGTGCAGCTGCCTCACAAGGTCCCTCAGTACCAAGTAATCATATTCACAGAATACTGGCCAGCCTCCTTTTCATAGGGGACCCATTGCACAGAGGAGGAGGCTCCCAATAGGCACAGGGTTTGGAGTGTATGTGTGGAGGGGAATGCTTAATATGTCACTGGCCAGATGCTGCCCTCCTTTCTACATGCCCCAACATTGGCCCATTCCCTCAGGGAAGAATTTATCATTTCTATTGCAACTTGGCCTTTTATGGAGAAAATAACACATTGCTTTCTCTGGGTAAAATTTTTAATAGCTATTAATTTTCTCCCCAGGCAGAAAAAGTCTTTTTTTATAGTAAAATCTAAGTTTACACCGAAATGTCAATTTTCTGACTGTAAGAAAAACTGCCATCTCCTGAATTCCATTTCACTGTGTTTCAGCCCTGGATCTTTGTCAGGCCTGTCTCTGGAGAGGCTGGCTCTTACTTCTTTGACTTGGTTTGATTTGACTTGATTTTTTAGCTTCCGTCACCAGTCTGGTAATGACAACTTTCCATGGGCATCTTCAGAGTCAGGAGCTAGAATCTGGGATAGTCACTTAACCCCTTGAAGTTCTGGGCAATAGGGAAAGGAATGGAACTCAGGATATGTGGGCTCTCCATCTCATCAGCATATCCCCTGTGTAACCATGGAGAAGCCCCTTCTTCTCTCCAAGCCTCATTTTTCCTCTCTGTGAAATGAAAGGATTGAACCAGGTAGGTGCTAAGGTTCCCATCAGATCAGACCTGCATAAGATCTTCAGGTCACAGGACTCAGAGATCTAGGGGCCTTTAGCCACTGTCTAATACAACTTCTCTTTTATTTTCAAACATGAGGAAACTGAGGCCCCGGAGAAAGGAAATGGCACTCTTGAGCTCACACGGGTGCTAATGTGCAGGGCCAAGATTTGGCTTCAAATTCTCCTGGCCTTGTGCCATTTGTGATTTTCCCTGCATGAGTTCTATGAGCTAAGAATTGACCTAGATTGGATATTGCACATTCTGGGTTCAGTTGAATTGATGGGATCATGGAATCAATCATCTAGAGCTGGAAAAATCTCCTTTCATGGATAAGGACAATGAGGCTCAGAGGAGTCAAGGGACTTGCCCAAGGACACACAGTAAACACCAAACCAGAATTTGAACTCATCTCCATTGACCACAAACCTAGACTGGTTTCCACTGTATTCCCCTGTAATTCTATTCATTTCAATTCAATTTATCCTTCATTTGTTAAGTTCAAAGCAATGTGCTACATACTGATGATCCAAAGATAAAACAAAAGAGCCCAACCAGCACAACCCACTCCCTGGGAAGATAAAGAAACAGTCATATAGACAGGGCCCATGTTACTTACAGGGGCACAGAGTTGGGTACTGGAAAAACCAGCTCTAGAAAAGGGATCCCCTGGCACCAAGCCTGTGGTTCTGGCTTTTTTCCCTTAAAAATATTTTCTTTTCTTGAATGCTAAGTAATCATCAACAAAGACTTAAATAAAGAAAAATGAAAACATGAACTAAACCACAAACTCTGAACTGCTTGTAAATTTGTTTAAAAAGAATGTGGTTATTAACTATGATAAAATAATAACAATGTCTGCTTTTCTTTTGTACAATCTCCTGAGCTTTCTATCTTCTTTCTACTATATCAGATTAGGTTGCTTTGATGAATATTCATATTTTCACTTTGTGAAGAAGTTACATATGTTATATATTATATGTGTGCATGCACATAAAAATTAAGCATTCTCTACCCATATATATATATATGCATATATGCCTGACTTTTGTATAATTTGCATGGCTTTTGCTTCATTTCTTAATCCCATACCACAATTTCTCCCATATTTTCAGTCCCTTCTTCATGCCTAATTTTGCATTGAAATCAATGAATATTCAAGTACTGTAGAGCTTTTCTGTCCTTTAAGTCCCAACTACAATCCCATCTTTTATAGGAAGGCTTTCTCAGCTCCTCAGTTCTAGTGACTTCCCTCTGTTAATCATTTCCTCTTTATCCTATGTATACCTTATTTTACATACATTTGTTTGCATGTTGTCTCCTTGCAATAGACTGTAAATTCCTTGAGAGCAGGTATGGTCTTTTGCCTCTGTCCTTTAGCACAGTGTCTGGGACATATTAAGCAGTTAACAAATGCTGATAATCTATTTAAAGGATCTCAACAACTCCTCTATATTCTACCTGTACTTCATTTTCTTTTTTTTAAGCAATTGGGATTAAGTAACTTGCTCAAGGTTACACAGCCAGTTATTTCTGGGTGTGGTGCTGAGTATCTGAGCCCGGGATTTGATCCCCAGGTCCTCCCACAGGTGCTCTTACTCGCTGTGCTACCTGGCTGCCCCTGTACTTCATTTTCTAAGACACATAGTGATACATATGTTAAAATGACTCTCCTGACTTTGGGTTTGTCTAATTCTTTGCTTACATTCAACTTGGACAACAAAAGGCAGGATCACTAAATGTCTCTTGAAGTTGTGTAGTTGTGTCATTGTTGTGGGGGAGGGGTTGCCTCGAATGTTAATGAAAATATTTCCTTCAGTTCCTTTATTGGGTCCAACAAGGAGATCCTAGGGGTCATCCTTTCATTTGCGTGCAGCTTCTTTGTGCATTCCAGCTTCATTTATAGAGGGAATCTTAGAGCAAGCTTGTCCAGTATAAAGAACTCCATTTCCATTGAGTCAGTGGGCCAAGAACAGAGGTATTATTTGGAGAAAAAAAGAGGGGGGAGCAGGTCTTTATCATGTGGCCATGTGCTTAGTGCATTGCCAGTGCTTATTGGAGGAAAGTGAAAAGGCTGACAAAGAAAACGGTGCATGGGGATAATGAAGCATCTGAAGGAAAATGGTGAATTGTATATTTGTAATGCCAGTTGCCATGATTTGAGCTTTGGGCCTAGTGTCTGAGGGTTCCTGAGCAAAATACATCATTAATGGGAGCTAAAACAACTTGGCTGGGCCTTGCAGAAAAGGGAGTGTGTAAAGTACAGGGAGCAGAAGCATCAGTGGGGTTGGGAAGGCTAAATTCCAAGAAGGCAATATCCCATCTTCTCCTTAAAAAAAGTCTCCTCCACCCACATTGTCAAGCCTTCTCAACTGACCTTGTTGTAGCTAACAAATCTAAATCCATTTATGTCTTGATCTGTTGGTTGAGAGGGAATAGGCTGCTTTGAACACTCTGGAAGTAAGCTGAATTCAGAGATTCCCAAAGGGACAGAGAAATGTCTTTTGTATAAGGAATAAGGTGTGAGCCACAGGGGATTCTGAGTCATTCATTAGCCTACAGGAAAGGAACCTGAGTCCAAGTGAGACCAGAGCTACATTGAACCATAGTGCTCCTCAGACCTTTGCAATGTGGCTTGTGAACCCATCACTTAACTAAAACTGGTCCCTCCAAAACTACCAGTGGTATCTTAGTTGTCAAAATTAATTCCCTAATCTTTCTTGACCTATAGGCTACATTTGATGTTGTTGACTATCCTCTTACTCTGAATACTCTCTTCTTGTGTGTGTATCTGTGACATTGTGTTCATTTGTTTTGCATCCTACCCATCTGACTAGTCCTCCTTACCCGTGTTTCCCCGATAATAAGACCTATCCCGAAAATAAGCCCTCCCCTTACTGTGTAAGATTCCTCTAAAATAAGCCCTCCCCCGAAAATAAGCCTTATTGAGATTGCTTCTGTAGTGAAGGTGATCCCCTGCACTACACGCTACATTACGGTACCCCTCCCGGGTGAAACGCATGCCGCACTCCAAGCTGCATCCAATCAGAGCTGCAGCAGTGAGCGCGTCATCCTGTTCTTCCCCAGTGGTTTGCTTATTGAATAAAGGTACATTTTTTTGTTCACATTTACCTGTTTATTAAAATTGCTGTCAATGTTCATTAAAATAAGCCCTCCCCTGAAAATAAGCCCTCTGGTGTTTTTCTGTCCAAAAAAAAATTAATAAGACAGTGTCTTATTATCGGGGAAACACAGTAGTCTCTGCATCAACTTCCCAACTGGGGGTATTCTCCAAGGTCCTGACCTGGGTTTTCTATACTTTCTCTTTGAAGACCCATAGGTCTGACTACCATCTCTATACTGATGACTCATATATCTAAATACCCATCCCCATTCTCCCTAAAACTTCAATCCCAGACCACCAATTGCTCCTTGTACATTTCAAGCTGGATGTTCCCCAAACATAAATTCGACATGCCCCAAACTTAGCTCATTGTCTTTCCCCAAACCCGCCCTCCAAAGCTTCCCCATCTTTGGAGAAAGCCTCACTTTCCACCTAGTCTCTCAGAACTCCTCATCCTTCCCCAGTACACACATCTAAATAGTTGCCAAATCTTGTATCTCCTACCTCCAACACCTCTCCCATATCTGACCCCTTCTCTACAGTCCAACACAACAATAAATTCTCCTCATCTCTCACCTGGATTATTGTAACGTCCTCCTAATTGGTAGCCATGATTGAAGTCCCCATTCTAGTCCATTCAAAGTGCTATTGCCAAAGAACTTTCCCTCATTCAAAGCTCTTTGCACATACTCCCCTATTCAGCCAATTCCACTTAGCTTTTAAAGTCCTACACAACCTGGCCCTAACCTATCTTTTCTGTTTCATTGGACTTTATTATACCTATCCCTCACTCTCTCATCTAGCCAAACTCTCTTCTCTGTTCCTTACTTGGGACAACTCTATCTCTGTTCTCTCTGATTTTAAACTGGACATTCCCCTACGGCTGTACTGAAATCCTTCTCTCTCTCTCTCTCACTCTCATAAAGATGCATCCTAGGTGCCGTCTAATGCAGGAAACTTCACCTTATCCCTCCTAACTGTTGGTGTTCTCCCTCCCAAACTTAGTATTTTGTATGCATATAAAACAAACTAGTATTTGTGTAAAATTTTAAAGATTGTAAATCATATTATGATTATTATTCCATTTTATCCTCACAATAATATTGGCAGATAGATGCTTTTTTATTCCCATTTAGCAGTTGAGGAAACTGAGGCAGAGTGAAATTGTTACTTGACCAAGTTTACACAGTTAGTAGGTGTCTGAGGCAGTTTTTGAACTCAGATCTTCCTTGAGGCTGCTGGTGGTACAATAGATAGAATGAGTGCTGGGCCTGGAGGCTGGAAAACCTGAGATCAAATTTGACCTCAAACACTATTCATGTAATCCTGGTAAAATCAATTGCCCTCTGTTTGTCTCAGTTTCCTAACTGCGAAAATGGGATGATAATAGCCCCTACCACTCAAGGTGGCTGGGAGAACCATGTAGGATAATATTTGTAAGTGCACTTAGCACAATTCTTGACACATAGCAGTTTTTATTGGAATGATTATTCTCTTCCCTCCCTGAATCCAGATTCAGTATTCTATCACTGAAACACCTATCTCTCAATCTCTCTGTCTCTAGACAGATAGAGATATCTGTATATATCTATGCTTAAATACACAATACATGTATGATTACATGCATATGCATACATATGTGTATTCCTTTTGAATTCATGCTGTACATATTTTTATATGTACCTTTCTGTCTCCTCTATTAGAACACAACCTTCCTATGAGTCAGAATTTTCTCAGTCCTGTACATCCAGAGTGCCCACCTCACAAAATCTATGACACATAGTAGGTCGTTTATAAATCCTTGCTGATTTTTTTGTTAATATTTATGTGACTCAGTTCTTCAACATTGCAACAGTTCACTAGTCACTAAAGAAAGAGACCAAATGAAAACAAATTGATATGCAAAAGAGCTGTGATTGCATCAGCAGAGAAGAGGCTGGCATGGGCTTCCTCCACTGGTGCAATCCATCTGTGACTTAGCGGAGAAGTCCTGCAACAGTTCCCTGCTAGCAGCATAGATGAGGAAAAGTCACTGACTCAGGGCAAAGGGCCAGAGAGCTTCACAAATGAATCTTTACCACATTTTCCTGATTCCAAGTTCAGGACTCTATCATTTCTACTATGTTTCCTCCAGAGTAACAATAATTAAATGCATGTTTTTAAATGGTTTAAAAATTCTAGTGTGAAAATGTTAGTGCCTTTCTTCTATTGATCATCTCTATTTTTCCTGTCTATATGTTGTTTGTACATAGTTGTTTGTGTCTCATCTCCCCATTAGACTGTGAGCTCCTTGAGGGAAGGGGCTTGTCTTCTTCCTTTGTTTGCATCCTTAGAACTTAGCACAATGCCTGATACACATTAAGAATTTCATAAATGTCTGTTGGCTGACTGAGTGGTTCTTGGAACACTCTGTCTCCTCACTGGATTCTTGTACACAATCAATCTTTTTGGTAAAGGAGGTACAACACATAAGACAGAGGACTCTTTGTAGATCTTTCTCTGGGTTGATGTCTCCACATTATCTTGGTGGCTCTCCTCCGTTTTATCCATGCAGGTCTCTTCCCAGCAGACATGGTCTTTTACTACCACTGAATTTGAAGTTTTAAGTGCTTAGCAGAATCTTCCAAAATGAATTTCATCTCTGTTAGAATGATTTTCAAGAGCTCTGGGTCATCTCCACTCTTCAATGTGCTGTCAGAGGAGAAGTTTTATTAGAGAAAAGGTCAAAATGATACCAAATTAAAAGGAAAAATCAAGATGAAAAGACGGCAATGGACTTACAACTCCATTTTAACATATTCAAGCAAGCTGTTGACTGAAAAATGGGAAATGGATAAAAGTAAAAACATTGACTTTGATGATCACTCCTTCTTAGAAGAAGAAAAAAACTAAGTGATATCAAACAGTTATGACACTAAGGAGGTCAACAGAGCCCAGAAATTACCTCAGCAGGAAATCACAATTTTAAAGATATTCAGTGATAACTTTTCAAGATGACTCAAAGAGGTGAAGATTCCAAGAGTCAAAAAGCTCATCAATAGCATTAAGGCAAAAGAAAAGAGAATAAAGGGAAAAAGTGACAAAGGACAGATCAGTAAGTGACAATGTAGGCTGAGACTATTTAATTAAATCCATACCAGAACAGTGTTCTCTCTGCAATGTCCCCAACAATGTCCAATGACCTGTTATTTGTTTGGAGACCTCTGGTGATGAGAAACTCTCTATCTCTTGAAAGAACCCATTTCACTCTGAGATTTTTTTTTGAAAAATTGGTAGAATGTATTTTCACACCTCGAGCCTATAGATAAATATGAGATAATGACAACAGTAATGGCAATGAGGATGGTTATGGACACCTGTGCTGCAGTGGATAGAGAGCTATCTTCAGAATAAGGAAGACCATAGGTCAAGTCCCACTTTTGATGCACAGCACTTTCACCACCCTGGGACAATCAATTAACCTCTCAGTGCCCCTAGAAAATTCTCTAAGACTATATGCTGTACTTCAGGTGCTCACAACAATGGAGAGTTTTTCTCAACTTCCCTACATGGATAAAAGTACAACCTCCAGTTTAAAAAAAATCATGACTTCTTCCCCTCCAAATTGCATGTAAGGAAATATGAAAATCTTGGAAACTATAGAAAGGTGTCCAAATCAAAAAGACCCCATAAACAAGTCCACATGGGAATAGATGAAGTACAGATCATCCCCATGATCTTATATGTTCTTAGTATCATTCTAAATATATTTCAGTGAAGCTTCCAGAAGACAAGATTACATCTTGAAACTTTTGTTAAATAATTAAAATTTATTTATATTTATAATTTATAAAATTTAATTCTTTATATATAAAGAATTAAATATATGAACAATAATAGCTAGTCCTTGAACTATTTCTAGATGAATTCCTTTGACCAAGATGAGAATAGAATAACAGCAACAGCAACATCACCCTTAAACAACATCTTTCAAAAGGAGAATCACAATTTTTCTGCAGATTTTCTAGGGCAGGGGAGGAGGAAAAATCTGAGTATGAAACAAAGCTTATGTGCTCACTTGTTTCTGGATCCCAAAGACAGCAGCCTCCCCAGGGCAACATCATTTCTATTGCTTTATCTACCAAAGGCATTAGTAATTATGGCATCATTATAGTGACATTCCAAGTTTGCTTTCACATTCGTGTAATTAAAGTGGATAATAATGATAATATCCTACTACTGGATTTACATAAGATGTTACTTCAAAAAGTACTCAGGGTGCATTACAAATGATTTGTTAATCTCATCAACTTTTTAAAAGAAAAATGCTGGTAATCCCATCTAATAACCTGTGCAATGAAAATGCCACTGGACTGCAGTCTAAAGGCCCTGAGTTAAAAAAGCAGAAATTTTTGGTTTTGTTTTGTGGTTTTTTAGAGTTGGAAGGGACCTTCCAGGTAATTGAGTTGAATGTTCTCATTTTACAGATAAAGAAAGGTTATAAAGGAAGGTTAAGTAGTTACAGAGACAAAACCAGGATTTGAATCAGATCCACTAATTCTAAATCCAGCTGTATTTCCACTGAGTCACACTGCCTACAAGCCTTATAACTATACAGGTCCTCAAGTATAATAGCAAAAGGAAAAATCATTCCTTAATAATCTTACTGAGCTTCTAGGAAGACCACACAATATCAGACAACGTTCTACAGAGGGCTGGCTTTCACCATCATTGTTATTAGCAATTACAGTTATTATTATAAGCCTATTTAGGGCAGATTTTACTTTGGGGGGGCGGAATTATAGATGAATGCTTTTAATTCCACTTGACTTAAGGGCAAATAGAGCTCCTAGAAAAAAAATAGTAATAACTTCCTTGAACTTCCTAACTCATACCATGACCCTAAAAATAGCAAAGTTTACAACCCGAACAGGAATCAAACAAGGAAATATCAGAATATTCAGATGACTTGTCATAGATCATAGATAGAGAGCTGGAAGGGGCCTTAGAGTTCATCTGGCCCAAACACTTTTATTTTCTACATAAAATCAGACTCCTTAGAAAGCAGTTCTGGCCTGATCTATCTGGGCAGGGTCCCAGCACTCACAATGGCTTTCTGGAAGTTTTCCCTGCCTCTAAGTCAGAGGCATCATTCATCTGACCCTAACCACCAATTTGTTGTCGTTAAGTCATTTTTCAGCTGTGTCCAACAATTTATGACTCCATCTGGGCTTTTCTTTGCAAAGATACTGCAGTGGTTGGCCATGTCCTTCTCCAACTTATTTTTAGAGATGAGGAAACTGAGGCAAACAGGGTAAAGTGACTTGCCCAGGGTCATACAGCTAGGAAGTGTCTGAGGCCAGATTTGAACTCACGAAGAGGAGTCTTCCCAACCAGGTCCAGTGATCTATTCATTATGTCCCCTCCCCACCAATAGGGAGCATTAGAATCTCCTTTGTACACCTGAGGAGACCAGCTCTCAGAGAGTCCAGGAGATTGGCCCAAGGTCATATAGTTAATTTGGGCTTGAAACCCTCTGTGAATCCATCAAGCACAAACTTCCTGTTTTATAGACAAGGATATTAAGATGCTAGGAGAATAGGTAGGGTATTCATAAACAAACATTGTACAGTATAGGAATGGGAACTTAACTCAACTTTGATGGCTTTGTATTATTGCTCTGTCCAAGGTACCATTCTACATGCTGGATTATGTTAAATTTGGTCAGAAGCTGACAAGATGAGACTGATCCACATGAAATAATTAGCACAGAGTGATGATGGTTGGAAACTGGGGGTCAATCTATAAACACTGTGGGAATTCAAAGAAAAGCTCTGGACATGCATTCAGAGAACCTGAGTTTGAATCTTAATTTATCTAATTTATAACTCTCTGACCTTGAACAAATCACCTAATAGTGCTTGTTTGGGCCTATTTTCTTATCTGTGAAATGAGAGTGTAGGTATAAGTGATCTCTAATGTTCCTTCCAACTCTGAAATCTAGGGGCCCATGATTAGTGGACTTCTTAGCAGCAAGTCACCCTGAGGGAGAGACAGAAGACAATATATGCTGGGCAAGCCAAACCACCTTCATCACCTTGACTAATATCTTCACTTAGACCTTGGTGGAGATGTCTTAGGACCCTGAATCCAAGATCTCTTAGAAGAAAGAGCAATGCTTCCAGGCCAATGCACTCAGCCATCATCCTGGGAAGCAACCATTGTGGAGATGCAGCAAGGGCTAGAGGCACAGGTACTAAAGAGTTAAGCAAGGAAATCCTTGCCCCCAAAAAGTCTGAAATTCTCAAATGATTCAATATCAAAACCCCATTGATTTCATCTGTGAAGGGACATTTAAAAGCAGCATATTAAAGAATGAGTGGTATTACACCCTCTGTGGCTGCCCACCTCCTCCCCCAAGTACTATGGGAGCTTTCCATACAACTGGCAACCACAATGTTCCTATGTATTGTCTCCTCTATAGAACAGGAGCTCCTGGAGAACAGGGCTGACTTCTGTTGTTTATCTTCTTTATTTAAGGCTTTGCAGAGGAGAGAGAGCTGAAACTAAGCAATCCTTTTTTTTTTTTTTTTGGCTTTTTGGAGGGCAACTGGGGTTGTGACTTTTCCAAAGTCACATGGCTAGTAATCGTGTCAAGAGTCTGAGGCCAGATTTGAACTCAGGTCCTCCTGACTCCAGGGCTGGTTCTCTATTCACTGTACCACCCAGCCACCCCAAAATTTAACAATCTTTCAATTCTATTATAAGAAAGGGCCTGGAGACCTCATGAGATCAATTCACCTACTTCCAAACAAGCATGTATTTGAATCATGCTGGTTTAAGGTTCTTATAAGTCAGTGATTATTATTCTTTAAAAAACTTCCAGAATTGAGAATCAGAACATCTTTGGGGACCAGTGAGGTGGAACATTGTAGATTCGTCACAGGATGTAGAGCCAGGGAGAGCTGAGTGCAAGCCTTCAACAGCTGCTTGTGAACTGTGTGACCCTGGCCACAGTCTCCTTATCTGTAGAATGGAGATAAGAATAGCACCTGCCTTACAGGACTGTTGTCAGGATCAAATGAGATTGTATTTGTAAAATAGTTTGCAAAACTCGAAGTATTAAATGAATGCTATGATCATCTTCATCATATCATCACCATCACCACCACCACCAACATCACCATCACTATCATCACCAACACCATCATCATCATTTTTCTAATCTTTTATTTGTTTGAAGCAGAAGAAAGATCACTGGTCTTAGAAATAAATGACCTAGATTTGCCTCCTTATGTTTGACCCTGGCCAACTTCACTTACCTCCCTTGAGTCTCAGTTTCCCACTTTACAAAATTGACATAATAATACTTGCACCAATTACCTCATATAAGTTTCATGAGAAAATGATCATTCATAAAGGACAATAGAATTGTTAACATTGATGTTATCATTACAACCATCGCTAACCCACTTAATTACGTTCACTGTCATAGCCCTTAAAGAGTTAGGAAGAAATCTTCTCCTACCTACCTTTACAGGGAGGTATTTGAGTAATTTTTGTTGTTGTTCAGTCACTTTGGTTTTATCTGACCCTTTGTGACCCCATTTGGGGTTTTCTTTGCAAAGATACTGGAGTGACTTTCCATTTACTTTTCCAACTCATTTTGAAAATGGCATTTTATAGAGGCAAACAGGATTCAGTGAGTCACCCAGGATCACACAGCCAGTAAGTGTCTGAGGTCAGATTTGAACTCAGGAACAGGAATCTTCCTGACCTCAGGTCTATCACTCTGCATTGTGGTGCCATCTAGCGGCCACGATTAGTGTATTACTATACCAGTTTTGCACAAGAGAAAACCGTCTCAGAAAGTACATGTAGCAAGAGAGTTTGACTGAAGATCTTCTCAGCCCAAGACTGACAGCCTTCCTACTCCTCAACCTAACCCTCAGCTCTGTCACTTATAAATTGGGGTTTAGAATCAGCACCTTGCTTCCTTCCCAAGAGGACTTTAAGAGTCAAAGAAGAAAACAGATCAGCAAGGCTCTTGTCAAACACTGAGCAAAGAACCTATGCTCTTTCTCTTCTGTAGTTGGCAAGAAGTTGATTCAGGCAGGGAGGAGTTAGTCCCCATCAGTGTAACAGACACAGCATTTGCTACTTACCTGCCTCCTTTGGAGCTGCCATTACTCTAGCCTGTGAAGTTTCCAGTGGAAGGGCTGGGACCCATCAGTCAGTCCATGAATAACACAGTTCAGAGCAGGAGGAAGCATTATACAGAGTATTTCATCAAAAGATGTTCAGATACATTCCTTATTGGGAAGAGAGGCTCAGGGAAGCCGAGGTTTTCCAGTGGAAGCCAATTGCTGTGGCCGTAAATCCTCAGACAATTTTCATTGGAATGTGGAGGCACATGTGGAAATAGATGAGATTGAAGGGGAGGTCTAGGGCTTGCTCCCATCTAGACAAAAGCATAGTAAGACACCACACTGCCTGAGGACACTGAATCATGGACTCAGAGAATGTCAGAGCTGGGTCGTTGTTTTTTGTCCTTCATTCTACAAGACGACCTCAACATCAGGAAGGTGATGCCATAACTTGCAATTGAATTACATTTAAGTGAGGGAGGTCTGTGCAAAGTCACCAGCCTCACTTTCTCCTCTGGAAACAACTGGGTCCAGTGCCCAGCTATAGATCAGGAGAGCTGGAGATGGCCCAGAATGCAGTGCAGAGAATGTCAGGTCCGGACAGGATTTAAGAATATAGAATGTCAGGACTGCAAGGGATCTTAAACATATCATTTCAAAATCAGATGTCCTGTAGAAAATGTAAACTAAAATGCTTAAATTGAAAGAACCTTGAAATAGAAAATAATGTTGATATAATTCTTTAAGGATATTATGACACTTTAAAAATTATTATCCCATTTTTTACTTACAATGAAACTTACAAAAGAGGCTATTATCCCAATTTTACAAAAGAAGAAACTGAGTGAGATTGAGATTGGCTTTTACTTGTTCAGAGTCACACAGATAGTTAATGTTTCAGGACAGAATTTAGCTCTGGTCTTCTTTGCTCTGGGTTCAGCACTCTATGCACTGTCCTACTAAGCTATCTCCAAAATGTTAGTTAAGAAGTAGCAAAACACAGAATGTCAGAACTAGGAGGAGTCTCCAAACAGAGAAGCATGTCAGAGCAGGAAGGGTTCTTAGAACACAGGACCCAGCCTTTTATCTGATTTTCAGAGTCAAATGCTCTATTAGACCAGATATGATACTACAAGCAGCCCTTCCGTCTAGCTCAGTCCTATCTCTGAGCCCTGCACTCTGGGCTTTCGAGATAAGAAAGAGAGGCCAAGGGGCCTCTGTTGATTTGGATCTAGGCCACCTTCAAAGATCTGGGAGTCTAGACCCAAAATATCTAGAGCTACCCCTTTGTCATTTATTACATCTGTGAAAAAACCCACAAGGTTCTGAACTTGAAGGAATCCTCAAGATTATCCCAGAGCAAGCAGTCATTTTGCCCATGAGGACAGTGAAACTCAGAGAAGGGGGTTGACCTGCCCAGGAACACACAGTGAGTGGAACAAGCCAACATTCTCACTGCCATCTTCTGGCCCCAAATGTCAGGTTTTCCCAACCTACCACACAAGCTTCTCACTGGTGACCTTAGGTACTGTTCATATCTTTGATATTGGGAGCACCAAAGAGACAAGAAAGATTCAGCTACCAAGGTCCAACATTGGTCTCTGCCTCAGTAAGAGAGAACCCTCAAGTCTTGGACAAGTGACCATGCACCTGCAGGCTTGGCACTGGTCCCTCTGCCATACTTGACATTTTCTCCATTCCTTGTCCACAGAATTGGAAGAATCCAACTGGTTTCTGGGAAGATCCTGCCTAAAGCATATGAAGTCTATAACATGTCAGGGATGAGGATGGAGATTGTTTGGAGAACTGCTGAAATGGATGGAAAATAAGGAGGTTAATTTGCCCATTTTACTCAAATGTCTATAACGTAGTGGATGGCCCAAGGAATTATACCAGTGAAGCATAATATTTGAAGGTCTCCTATGCATTGGGATAGGCTCCTAATTGCCTCCTCCCCACCTAACACACACACACACACACACACACACACACACTGTACTATCAAGGACCTTGTCCTGCACTGTCTTGTTCTCATTTTAAAGATGGTGGATTAATTGATAGCTAGTTAATGCCCTGGGACAACATTCTAAGATTTGGTCTTAAGGAGCCCAAACTCTGAGATCAGAAATTGGGTACAGGAAGAGAAAGAAGACAGAAAGAAAAAGAGACAGACAGGGACAGAAAGACAGAAAGGAAGGGGAGAAAGATAATAGGAGAAAGAGAAAGAGATGCAAAGACAGAGTTGAGAGTTTGGGCAAAGACAGGTCAGTCAGATATACAATAGATTTCCAGGAGGGTAAGCCTGGGCAGTCATGTAGTTTGACTCGTTCCATAGAACCATTCACACTAGCAAACCCACAGATAGCAGCAGATGGAGGTGAGAGTATAATCAGATAAAGGCAGAGAGAAATGGTTGAATGGCCATTATTACCGAGAGTTGTTAGTGGTTCCCAGTCCTTGCTCTGTGTGCAGTGGAATATCCCAGGGATCTGTGCTTGGTCTCTTGGTATTTTTTATCCCTGACTTGCATAGAAGCACAGACATCTTGTTTAGCATGTTAGCCAAAGTCCTGGAGCCAGGAAACATAGAACGAATGCACTGGCTGTCAGACATAGTACCCCAAACAATTTTGGCAGGTTGGAAACTTGGGCCCAATTTATAAGATGAAAAGGAATAGAGAAATACATAAAATTTTAGAGTTTGGTTTTCAAAAGTCTTACAAGTATAAAATTGAGGATATGCAGTTAGATAGCTTTCTGAAAGGGGGAAAAAGATCTGGGGCTTTTCTTGGATTTCAGGTCAATATGAGTCAATGGTGTAATGTGTCAGTCAAAATTGCACATGTGACCTTGGGCAAAATTAAGAGAGTCAGTCAGTCTCTTGGAAAGAGGAGGCATTAAGCCTTTCCCTTTCCCAGTAAGACCATGCCATCTGGATATTGGGTTCCATTGGGGGGCATCACAGTTTAGAAAGGATATTGATTAGAGCATCTAAAGCAGGACAATCAGGAAAGTGAAGGATCTCAAATGTATTTCCCAGGAGGATTGGCTGAAAAGCCTGAGAAGACCTAGTGGGTTATGGCAGCTGGTATCTATCTGCAAGTATTTAAAGGATCATCAACTCCAGGAGCGATTCAGATATTTCTGGTTGGTCCTTAAAGGAATAGATAAAAATAAGAGTTGGCTATTTCCAAGATGCAAATTTAGTCTTGACTTTAGAAAAACCAAAGCCCCAAATCTTTTCTAACAATTGAGATGGCCCTGAGTGGGATTGGCTGCTTCTTGAGGGTGGGGTTTTCCCTCCAATAGAGGTCTCTGTGCAGATTTTGGCTGACCACTTCCCAGGTAGGTTACAGTTTGAGTATGATTGCTTTGCACCTGGGGTCACTTCCAATGCTCACACTCTGTGACTCTGCCTTGAGGGGAGAGGGTGCCTGGTGAATGAGAAAGAGTACCATATTGGACATCCAAGGGCTACAGACTCTAGCCCAACCTCTGAAGGCTAGTGTTGGTAAATACTTATCAGTCCAAGAGCTCTCTAGGGAAAAAAAATCTCTGAAAGACACACTTCAGTCTAACGTGCCTCAATTAACATTTTCTCCATCACTTTCTTAAGGCCAGACAACCAACAAAATGAAAAATTAGGCCCTGGTTTGTAGTACTGTCTTGTTTCTGAGGGGTAAATGTTCACACTAACAATTTAACAATCAGCTCTGAGGAACCTTCAGAATGTGGCTCCAGCACCCCCTGCAGCTCTGCTTCTTACTTCCTATGAGCCACTAGGAAGGCCTTTTCTCCTCTCCGCACTCCCATTCCTTCCTCCAAAAAATAAGTCTCTTTGATCATGTCCAAGATTCTTCCCAGATCTAAAGATAAGATGTCAGGACCACTGAGCCACCCTCCTTCTCTTGACCCATATTATCTTTTCATGCTATTCTGATTTTTCTTCATTATCTTGGCACATCTCTCCTCCAATGCATGACCCTTCCGCATCACCCACGTTATCCTTGAATGAAAAAAAGAATGATTGAAAGAGCATTTATTGAGTTATTATGCTAGGTATTAAGCTCCAAGGTAGAAAGGCAAAGATTACTGAAACCTTTCCCATATAAATGTAAGAAATTCCATTCTGGATGCTTCCACAAGCCAGAAGCAACTCAGATCACAGACGACAGTCATGGCTCATGTCTCCAGGGATGGCATTTCCACTATAGATTCATGTAAAGTGCCTCTACTCCTTCATGCCCATTCTCTCTTGGCACACTTATGAACAGTGTAAATAGTCCTGATTCCAATGAAGCTTGCCCCAGTCCCAGATAAGAATCCAAACTGACTTGAGGCCATTCACCATATTGGCCAAATAAATCACAAATTTCCCTCATCTTGATCCTGAGGCTGGCAGATTCTCTGCCCACCCCCTGCCCAGACCTTTCTAGGAAGAAGGAAGCCAGGATGTTGGGCTACTTCAGCACCATGCACAATTAGGCCTCCTGACTCTGTCCAGGGGATTGGCCCAACATGTAGACCCTTGTTTGGAGTTTGGGAATTGGAAAGGACTCTGGTTCTTCCCCTTCATGGGCCTGGAAGAAGTAGATTTCTCTCAATCATTTCCTGTTCTACTTGGCAGCATCTGGCTTCCCTCAAGGTACGTGACGAATAGCTGACCCAACTCGGTGCCTCGCTCCCACTTTTTTGGTACTACCAATGCTTTTAGCTGCCAGATTTTGAATGCCTTTGATTTTTTATTAAGACAGAGTCAACAGTATTCCTGAGTATTCAGTGTCTTGTAGGAAAGTAGCGGAAAATCCTGGTCTCAGATTTCAGAAAATTAGCTTCAAATCCTGGCCCATCCTGACTTACTAGTTGCATGCCCTGGTTCAAATCAGACCATCAGTTTTCTAATCTATAAAATAGGGATAATAATGCATGAACCTCGCATCTCACAGAACTACCATGAGGAAAGCATTGGCAGCTTGACAGCAGTCTAGAAATAGGTAATAATGATGATCACTCACTCAATAAACCACTGGATGTGCTAAGGCATGAGTTATATAGCCCCTGCTCTCAGGGAGCTTACACGCTATTTAGGGAAACAGCATTCACTCATGTGAATGTAGCAGTTATTTTGTTGGACCCTTGAAATGCAATAAGGCTGCACTGAGGATTTCCTTTGGGGGAGTGCTTTAATTCCTTGCTAAGAATGTTGACATTTGAAGTTTTTACTTATCTTGCTAGCCAAGAAGTCCCACACAAAATAATTAGAGATACACTGCCAAGGCTCAGAACTGGAGGTATCTGCTGGAATGGGAACTGAAGCTGGAGAGACCCCACATGGATGCTCTGGCAATCTGGTACAGACCTTTGAACAGTGGCCCCCAATATGACTCTTCTTGCCATGCCACAGGGAGAGGAAGGCAGGATGAAGAGGAAGGCCAGAGAGGTAGAGGGTGCTCTGATGGATCCTGGGTTGTGTATTGCCAAAGCAATATTCACAGCACTGATGGCTACTATGACTATGCCGGAATAGTTCTGAATCACAAAATATAACAGACTTTCCATGTAGAAGACAGAAGGAAACCATTTATTCAGACATCAGAAAACCAAATCCCAACACCAGAAAACCGAATTCACCATATAAACAAAGAAATTAACACACAATAACACTTTAGGGAGTAACATCATCCCAAAGCCTTCCCTTAAACAAACACTTACAAGTCTAGCTTTCCACTTGCCTGTGTCCTTTCTCTCCCCCGGCCCTAACTGCTCTGACTTCCCGCTTCCTCTCAGCTCCTTTCCACCCTTAAGCAAACTCCTCCAACCGAAGGTTCCATGTGATTACATTCAACCTATTAAGGGACAGAGAAGATCTTCAAATTACCATTACCATTGCAGTCTTTTACAACTGATTGATTCTTACCCCTGCCCATCTGGCTGTGTGTGACTGGTACCCATTTCTAAGCATCATCTTTTACTCTGATATAAATTGTGTTTTATTGAAATAGTTTTATTTCTTTTAAACAGCTATGTCAACTCAGAAATGTGCATTGACCTATGTTCATTGGTTTGCAGCATGAGTATGGAGCTCTGGTAGAAATATAGGAGACAATGTTTTGTTTTGTTTTTCTAGCACAGGATCTTGATGTACACACAGCCTGTTAGAGAGTTGTTTCTAAGGACAACAGGAAAGGACATCATCATGTACCATTCATATGTCTGTAACTAAATTCACAAGAATTAAAATTAACCTGGAATTTTCTTGTCTGCATTTAGTCAAGAAATGTAGCTTTTTGTAAGGGTTTTTAGTCATTTTGACCTCAGAGCCTGGCTCACTGGAACAGCTGGATCCCAGGGATAACCCCTTTCCTGTTTGTTGGAAGCTAGGGGCAGGTCGAGGCAGTAGAGGGATGAAAAGAGAAAATCTTACAACCAAAATGGACCTTGCATGGACTGTGAGGATTTCCACCCCACTCTTTTCAGGTCTGGAGTCAGTAAGTTAGTCAACAAACATTATTAAACATTTACTACATTTCAGGTACTGTGCTAAATTCTAGGAGAGTCCTTGCCCTCATTTAATTCATAAGGAAATAGGGGGGACAACATTCAAGCATCTCTGAAGAAACAAGATGAATGCAAATTTCAGGTAACTCACAGTAAGGAATTATCAGCAATGGGGACTAGAAATGGATTCTTGCAGGAGATAGGATTTTAGATGAGTCTTGAGAGAATGCACAGAAGCTAGGAGAAGTTGACAAGGAGGGAAATAACAAATATGGAGAACAGGGAGTGAAAAACGCACAGTCAGGATATGGAGGGTCTTGTACAAGGACATCAAAGAGGCCAGAGTCATTGGGTCATAGTGTATATGGAGGGCAGCAAGGTATAAGAAGACTGGAAAGGTAGGAGAGGGCCAGGTAATGAAGCATTTTGAATGCCAAGTAGTGGATTTTGTAACTTATCCTGGAAGTTATA
>NW_027186310.1:2924912-2948515 GCF_028583685.1 Petaurus breviceps papuanus
CCAAGGACACACACTCTGAAGCCAGCTTTGAAGTGAGGTCTTCCAGATCCAACATTCTAACCACTGAACCCCTAGCTGCCTGCAAATCAAGGCATGAAGTGATGAGAACCTGAACCAATGTGGTGGCAGTGTCGATCATAAATAAGAGATATAGAGAAGGTAGAATCAATCAGTCGGACCTCCAACAGATTGGATGTGGAGAGTAGTGAGAAAGCATGATTAGGTTGGGTCAGGCTGGGGGTCAGGAGAGGGGACCGAGGACAGGGAGGACAAACTGTCCTCAGAAATAACAGGTAAGTTATGAGGATGGGAGGGAAATACAAGGAATTCAGTGCTGGGCATGAGTTTAAGATGTTTATAGTCCATCCACTTTGAGTGGTCCACGTGCAGTCAGACATGGGAGGCTGTAATTCAGCAAAGGGATTAGGGCTGGAAAAGTGGTTCTAAGGATCCGCATCAATATGGCAATTTAATCCTTGGAAGCTACTGATATCAACAGGTTAAATAGTATAAATGGAGAAGAGAAGAGAAATAGGACCCAGGACATATCCCTATGGGGCACCCACCATTATTGGGCTGGACCTAGAGGAGATGAGGATCCTGCAAAGGAAAACATGAAGGAATTGTCAAAGAGGAGGAGAGCCAGGAGAGGCTTGTCACCAAAACAAACCAATCAGTCAACAAGCACTTATTAAGGGCCTACTGTGTTCCAGGTAACAAACACATCATGCCTAGGTCTCTATTATTTGTCATCTTATTAACTATCTGAATTTCTAGGCTTAGGCAAAATTACCATTAATGGCCAAATATGTGTGAACAGTATCAAATAAAGAAGAGAGGACGTTCAAGGAGAACCAGTGATGGACTGTGACACGCTGCAGGGAGCTCAAGAAGGATAAGGATGGAGAAAAAGTCATTGGATTTGGCAATGAAGAGATCATTGGCAACATTGGAGAGAGCAGTTCTTGCTGAATGGTGAGGTCAGAAACCAGAACATAGCGAGTTAAGAAGAGAATGAAGAGAAAGTTGAAGACCCTGATCACAGACAACATTCTCAAAGAGATTGTCGATAAAAGGGGTCAATACAACCCTGGGCTGCTGAGGGCCAGGACCACAAAGGCTTTGGATTTTGATTTTTTATTCAAAGGGGGTCACTGGGACTTGGGATGATTGTCCTGAGGGGAGAGAATCCTTGGTTGGACAGGTGATCCATTCTGTGGCTGGACAACTCAATGAGAAGAACAAAATTGTTAGCTCATGTCTTATGGAGACTGAAACTGTTGACATGCTCTCAATAGAGTTCTGTCTACTTTGTGTTGTCAGTATCTCTGAAAAAAAGAGATTTCGACCCAGGTTTAGAGAAGACAGACTGAGAATATGGGGAGTTGAGGCAGATGAAGGCCTCATCTGAAAAATATATGACAGGAGTGGACTGGTTGGGAGATGGGGCTGAACAACAGCTGGTAATTTGGAGACAGCTGGTGAGCAGAATTGAAGTCAATGTCTGATTTCCCCTCTGTAAAGTGACTTGAGATGCAAAGTCATCAAAGATTGTATTACTTATGTTTCTTCATTACTTGATGCTACTCACACATGTTTTGGTTATTAACAGTAATTTTTCCTAAGTCTAGAAATTCAGATACTTAATAAGGTGACAACCAATGGAGGGCTCAGTGTGATGTGTTCCTCATCTGGCACATAGCAGGCACTTTAAATGTTTGGTGATTGATTTTATACTATCCCTGTTGATAGTACACTGTCCAGAGTCTAGCTTCCCACAACCACAATCCACAAGCAGTTTATGCTAACCTCTGAGATTGGGTCAGTAGCTATGTTATCTGAGGCATTTACAGAGAACTATTTTTGAAAAGGTTTGGATAACGTGTTTTGAAATGATTTCTAAATGGCATTTGATAACATTTCTGAGCACCAGAGAAAGACACATGCCTTTCTCGGATTACTCCTTATTCAGGCAATGGATTATTTTACTCCTAGGAGGGATATAAGTCACATAGGTATCTCGATGCAAAGTATATTCAAAGGGATAAAGAATAATTGTAAGAGAAGAAGATGGCTAAGTGGGGAATGGGAGTGAGAAGAGAATCCAGAAAGGTCTCACATAGGGGGAGACGCCTGAGGTATTCTTTGAAAGAACATGGGCTTCTTAGGAAAGAGTGAGGAGGAGCAGATAGATTCCCCAAAAGGAATGGGGGGCATTTATGCAGAAACACAGACATAGATGAAGATGCATCTTGAACTCAGAATAGTGAACAAGACAGGTTGACTATAATGAATGTAGCAAGGACAGGCATTATCACAGGCTTGCTTTGTGCCAGGCTATGTGCTCTGTGCTGAGGATATAGATACAAAAATGAGACCCCCTGTGCCAATAAAGAGCTTGCACTTGACTTGGAGAAGGCAGGACAAGATAGGTCTGGAAATGAGCTTATATAAAGGAGGTTATCATGAAGATAACAGGAAAGGTGGGTAAGAGTCGGATTGTGGAAAGCCCTAAGTTCAAGCCTGAGAAGAGTGTTTGTCCTAGAGAGTCTGAGAAGGGGCAAGGTAACACGCTAAGTGTCTTGGGAATATCAAAGTAGAATTTGTGTGAACGACCAATGACGAAGTGAGTGCAAACATCATTGATGAAGTGCTTGCTGTGGGCTGAGGACACAGATACAAAATCGAGACAAGACCTGCCTTCAAGGATCTTGCCTTCCAAAAGGAGGAGACAGCCCAATTGTGGGGACATCGCAAGGGAAGTTAGTTCTGATTGGGATCAGTTCATTGATGGCAAATGGAGTCCAAGTGGAACAGATGGACATGCTCCTTTCCTATAGCAAGGTAAGCACCAGGTTCATTACAGTTGACTTTGAGTACAGATGTTTTCATCCTTCATACTTGAATCCTGAAGTCCTGGCACATAGTAGGTATTTCACAAATACTTCTTGAACGATTGTTTCAAGATGTCGAAAGCCAACATAGAGGGTATGTGTACATTATCAGAGAAGAAAGCAAGACAGAGAGGAATGTGAAACACCTCCCCCCTCAGTCCTTTTGCTCACAAGGGCCTCTTCCTTCCCATGAGCACCTTCATTGTAAAGGTCCGGGTCAGAAGTGGATCCTGGATCATGGGGGAATACTGACTGAGTTCACCTTGGGTAGCAGCCAAGCTGCCTAGTCAACCCCCACATGGACAGGGCCAGAAAGAGTATTTCCAAGGCAACCTACTTTCTTCCTCACAAAAAAAAAGAGGTAAGGACCTTCTAGGACAGAAAATTGCATAGATTTTCAGAGACTGTTTCTGTATTGGATTTTTTTCTGATTTGTTTTTCTTTGTCATAAGGTAGAGTTTGATCTGGATGGGTGGGAAATCATTATGATGTAAAAGGTACCAAAAAAGACATATATGCTTGTACATGTATATGCACAGGAATATGCAAACATGAATACATAGATGCACTCTCTACTCAAAATCATGTTGCATCTGTTTTGTACATGCATGTGTGTATCTCTGTTTTCTTATCACATCTATTATCTATGTATCTAATGCCAACTAAATGGTATAGTGGATAGAGTGCCAAGTCTGGAGTCAGGAAGACCTGAATTCAAACCTGGCTTCAGACACTTGTTAGTGGTGTGTAATGGAAATGCAAATTTAAAGATCTTCCCTGCCCCTAGGCTAAAGTGCACCTGGAGCCTGGGGTGGGAGGCTTGTTTTTCAGTAGATACTTTTTGATTGGCCAGTGAGTCAATAAGGTTGTTATGTTCTCTGAGCCAGGAGAAGACTATATAAGCCCTGATGTGTAGCTTTGTTTTGGGGGCTCACTTTGAGAAGTGGTCTGCGATTTGATCTGGATTTTGGGAAGCCGTTGTCCAGAGCCCCCGGCTTTGAAAAACCCAGATGTTGAAACCCAGATGTTGATTTCGTATGGATGTGATGGTTGGACAGTTTGGAAAGCTGTCTATTTGATCTGTTTCTGTCTTGATAATTCTGCCTGTATACTTTGAAGTTCGGGGTGCTGACCTATTTCCCCTGAACAAGGTAAACGATATATGGTCTGACTGATTAAAGTAAGCTTGTTAACCCATTTTGAGTTGCTTTCCTTTATCAAAGCAGATCCAAGAACCTGTATTGGCAGACACCCTGAGGACGCTGGGGTGCTTGCTGCTACATGGTGTGACCTTGGGCAAGTCAGTTCACCCTATTTGCCTCAGTTCCCTCATCTGCAAAAAAAATCTAGAGAAAGAAGTGGAAAACCACTGTAGTATCTACCAAGAAAGCCCCAAATGGGGTCAGAAAGTCAAACACAATTGAAATGACTTAACAACATCTATGCTCCTATCTCTTCATCTATGCTTGCAGAACCTACAGATACAAAGAGCCCTACAGTAACTTGAAGGATTCCTGGGATAGAGGCTCACAGGACCCAGCAGGCTTCAATCCTAATGAAACTTTTCCATTTGCACTGGACACAGTGCTAGACCTGGAATCAGGAGACCTGAATTTGAATCTAGTCAAAGATACTTACTATCTGTGTGAGCCTGGACCAATCCCCTCACTGCCATTTGCCTGTATCCTCAACTGCAAAATGAGGATAATAGTGCCTGCCTCTCAAGGTTGTTGTGAGAATTAAATGAGACCATGTTTTTAAAGGACTTAGCACAGGGGCTGGCACATACTAGGTGCTTAACAGACACTCATTCCCTTCCTTCCACACTCTGAAAGTCTATGTTCCCAGCTTGTGGAGTTATACGATCATAAATATAGAGGTAGAAAGGAAGTCAATGGGCTCATTTGTTCAGGGAAAGGGTCTGTATGGATTCATGCCAAGAGGGTGCTTTGTCCAAGTTTCATTGAGAATGAAGGAGAAGTGACTTGTCCATAGTCACACAGAATAATAAAGAGCCAAGATGGGATTCAAGGCCAGACTTTCTGATTGTATCCATTGTACTCAACTGCCTTCCCTTCCTATGCCTCACACTCTCTGTCTATAAAATGGTGAGGTTAGGAGAATCGATCTTGTTAAAAGCCCCTCCTAGCTCTGCCATCCCCTGTTCTCAGGCCCCTCCCAGCTCTGCTATCCTCTGTTCTCAGGCCCCTTCCTGCTGTGACCTTCCTTGTCCTAAGGCCTCTACCTGCTCTCCAAGTTCCAGATCCTTCTCCACTCTGATGCATCCATCTGGCTGTGGGTTCTGCCTAGCCATGGCTGCCTGTAACCTGATGGTGGTGAGGTAGGGGAGAGATTCCCAGCCGAGGTAGGGCAGCTTCCCCAAAGCTGGACCAGAACATTCCATAAGGACAGGATGTCCCTGATAACCTCATCTGAGCATTGCTGAGGACGTGATGACAAGGCCTCCTGCTCTCCCTGCCCGGCCCCTGACACCCAATGCACACACACGCACAAGGGATGAGGGGTCAAAGGGGCTGCCGAGGAGCATGTGAGCACTGGCCCTGCCCATTCTCTGTCACCTGCTGGTGCCCTCGATTCTCCTGACACAGCCAGGCTCGTTAGGAGGAAGAGGCAGACTTCCAGAGCTGGACTCCTCCGAAGGACGTGGCCCCACTTACAGCTCTGTTCTCCAGATTCCTTTAGAGAAATAACTGTACATACACTTTGAATTTACTCAGGCACTCAGTACTCTCTGTGTCAAGGCCTTTCCCCTGTGAGAGAGGAGCCCTGAGGGCTGGGCTGCTTCCTTTTGGCTTCTTTATTCTCTGCATTCAGTTAGTGCCTGGCACATAGTATGGCCTGCACAAATGGGCACATGTATTAAATCTCTCTATCCTTCTGCTGCCAGAAGCCTTGACTTTCATGTTTTTAAGGAAACTTCTCACATCTTCCCCTTTTGTTGGATTATATTATTTAGAAGGAAGAGAGAGCCACAGGATTTAGAAAGAGGAAACAGCTTAGAGGGCCACTAGTTCAAGTCCCTTATTTTACTGAGAGGGAAACAGAGGGCTAAAGGGGGAAATTAACTTCCCAAGTTGATAGAGCTGGTCTGACATCACTCCAGGAACACTGCAGCAAATTAGATTTTGTGTTGGGTCATTTTTCAGTCATGTCTGACTCTTCATGACTCCATTTGTGGCTTTCTTGGCAAAGATACTCAATTATAATTTTCTTCTCCAGCTCATTTTACAGATAAGGAAACTGAGGCAAATGAGGTTAAGTTACTCGTTCAGGGTCACATAGCTAGATAGTGTCTGAGTCTGGATTTGAACTCAAAATATGAGTCCCTCTGACTCTAGGCCTGTCACTATGCTCTGAGGACTATCATGCCACCTAGCTGCTCTGCCGCAGAAGATTAGGCACTAAAATTATGAATCTTCCTCCTCCTCCTCCTCCTCCTCCTCCTCCTCCTCCTTCCTCCCAATTATAATAATCCTCCCAGCCATCATTTCTAAGGCACTTTCCAACTTTCAGGTTTGCTCCCCACTTTCTTGTTATAACCACACCACATTGACTTTTATAGGATTGCCCCTCCCCTCTTACATTTTTGAGTTTGTTGTTTATTTAATTTTCCTGTTCTCTTTCATGTATTTGTTAATTATTTTTAATGATTACTTCTTTTTTTTTGAACAGTGTCATTATTCAGGATGTGATTATGGAGTCTACATTTAAGTCTTTCCATTATTTTTTTATTGGGTTATGGTTTCTCCAGCATGTGTGTTTAATGTCTCTGGTTCCTCCTGGTCCCTGCCATGTGGTCTGTGTTTACAGGTACCATGCCCCATCAAGAAATATGTATAGATTGCAGGTGTTCTCATTCCTAAATCATCACAAACATTTGGGATCTCACCGCCCCACCCAGCTGTTCATTTTGTCTTTCTTTTCTTTTATCTTCTCTATCAGAGTCACATTAAAGTGACCCTGTAATCACCTATGGCCTTTGGGACACTCCGTGAACTCTCCCTTCCGAACTGAGATGCTTAGACATTCACTCTATCTATATCCCATTCTTTTCTTTTTTAACATTATCTAAGGCACAAAGAATAATGCAGTTTCCATGCTTATCTCATGTGACGTGGGTCTGATAGCATGACTGCAACTTGGACTCTGACAGCTCTCTCCCGTACACAGAGCGCCTTTTAAGTACACCCTCATTTTTTAGATGTTCCTTATTTGCAGCAAAATGTTGGGGTTCATCTTCTTTATTTAGCTGTTGTCATTCAGTATGTACCGAATGGAAGAATGAGTGCAGAAATTTACTCACTTTGAAACTGTGATGGGGCAACATGTTGAGAACCCATCATGTTTTCCAAATTCTCTTCAAACAGGATGCTTTTCCACTTCTGTTTCAGAAAGGGTGTTGCAGGCCCAGACTCCCGCCTCCCGTATGAACTACCTTAGATGGAGGAAAATGCAAATGGTCCCACTGAGGCTGACAGACCTGCTGAGAGAGATGGCAGCTGCTCCCAGTGGGTGCAAATAACATATCTCACCATGAGGAACCTGACAACAGTGACCACTCTCCTCCCCCTTGCCACCTTCTGCCAGTCACCTTGCTTCTGCAACTGTTCTCCAAAGAAGATCTCACTTTCTAGGACAAAGACATTGGGTTTTGGTAAATTCCATCTTTAGAACATAGTCTACTGTTGGAACAGAAAAGTCAGGTAACTCGGTGGATAGAGTGCAGGGCCTGGAGTCAGGATGACTCATCTCCTGAGTCCAAATCTGGCCTCAGATGCTTACTAGCTGCATGACCCTGGGCAAGTCACTTCACCCTGTTTGTCTCTGTTTCCTCATCTGTCAAATGAGCTGGAGAAGGAAATGGAAAACTACTCTAGCATCTTTGCCAAGAAAATCTCGAATGGGGCCATGAGGAGTCAGACATGACTGGAAAGGAAGAACAACAACCATTGCTGGAGCAGAACTTTTTGGTGTGTTCTCCACATTTCTAGGCTGTTATTAAAACAAGCTAAATGACAAACAAGGGCTCATTAGGAAAATGTTTCTTTTCATATGAAAAATTTATCGACCCAATTAGTGGGTATTTCATTTGTGATGTTCATCACCTAAAATAGCTAGGGAATGTAGGTCGGCTGCTGTGTATCTTTTAAACCATGAAATGAACAGCTGCCCAGGGCCGCCCTCTGGAGCGAAGGGGCTTGGATGTGTTGGGGGAGGCCACCGGGGGCCGATGACTGACTGCTCCCATCAGTGGAGGAGGACGGCTAGCTGAACACTCAATCCTTGGGAGACATGGAGACATCAACAGTTGGGCTGCTTCGGGACTTTAGAAAATATGATCATTAATCAAGACGATTTTACAAAGAACACAAAACAAAAGAGACGATTTTCCATCTTTCTGGAATCATTCAATTCTGTGGTTTACAAAGCACTCTTAACCACCCAGTGCGGGTGGGGTGGCAGGTATTACCATCTTCATTTTATGGAGAAAGAAATGGAAGATAAGAGGGAGGAAATTCATTACCACAGTCCCACGATTAGAAAATATCAGATGAGGACAATGTCATCCCTCTCCCAGAGATATAGAAAAGGAAAAAAGGAATTCATTCAATGGATGTGTCTACTATGTGCCAATGTTTGTGCAAGATGTTCCTTAGAGGGGCCACTGTCCCCTCCATCTCCCAGCCTTGTGAAGGAATGTTGAAGGCTGGTAAAGTGGTTAAGAAAGAAATTCAAATGGTATAGCATAGTTTGGATGCAAACCTGACTAGGGATAGGAGAGTAAGAAAATAACTTCAAAGGGAGAAGTAGAGACCTTAGTACTGTAAGAGAAAACTTGGAAGATGAATTAGTGATACAGGGGGTAGGTCAGGGAAGGTCATGAGATCAAAGATAGAGATCTGGAAGGAACCTTAAATGCTACCAGCAGCCAAAGCCCATCAATATACAAAAGAAAGAAACCGAGGCCTGGATAGGTGCTGTAACTTGCCCGATGTCAACCAGGTAGAAAATGACACAAATGAATCTTGAAACTGGCCCAGGAGCTGGGACCTCACATCGCTTCTTACCTGGACATGTTCAATTGCCTTTCAATTATTTGGTCTTCCTGCCTCCTGCAGGACATAGGAGGAATTCCCAATCTCCTCTCCACACAGATGTCAAAGGCCTCTTTCCAAAACCCAAGACTGGCCATGTTATGCCCATGCTCAGAAAGCTTCAGAGGTTCCCCACTCTCTCTGGAATCATGCACTTCTTCTCATTGGCATTTAAACCCTTTGTTGGCCTCTTCCAATAGTCCAGGTGAGAGGTGATGAAGGCATGAACCAGGGGGTCGTGGGAGTGCACAGAAGGACTCAGATTTTCTTGATGTCTCACCCCAGTAAAATGTGGGCTTGTTGAGAAAAAAGGCCATTTTCCTTTGAAGTGTTTGCCTCTCCAGGCCCTGGCAAAATGAGGCACTTTATAAATACTTGTAGAATTGAATTCAATGCAATATCTACTTGTCATTGGTTTATCAAGACTTAGAAATCAATAGATGGTGATAGACTGGCTGATTGTCCTTAATTTCTTTATTAATAAAGTGAGAAATTTGAATTCGATGGATCCATGATCTGGGCAGTATGAGGGGAGTGTGCTACTTCTGGGGGTGAAGATCTCAAACCCTGCTCCCACAGCCCGCCAGAGTCTCAGTCACATCTGTCAGTCCTTAATAGAGCGCCTGCCAAATGCCTCAATTGCCTTCCTCTGGCTCCTGCAGTGATTCCTCATGCAAAGCAAAGGCATTGCTTGGAAACACCCACAGCACTGGCCATGTGTCTTCCCTGCCCTTTGGGTCACTGGTGAGTTGGAGCACGGGCCATGGAGTCAGGAAGAATGGGGCGTTATTCTCACCTCTGACATTTATGAGCTCTTGTGATCCTGCAGAAGATACTTTACTTCCTTGTTCCTCAGGACTAGACAGCCTTTGAGGCCTCGTCTAGCCTTCTAGCTATAATCTCTGATCCCGTGAGCTCATCCTCTGAGATTATGAGCTTCTATAAATCGAAATGAAAGTATTGTTTTAAAAACACTAAATACTTTCTAATGGTGATACATGTTTTTCTCTGAGAACCCTGAGTGCTTGAAAAATTAACTGTAAATTAGTCCCTGCCGTCTCTCTCTATCACTCATTTTCCTAAATGAAATTAGCTAAACAATGAAAGAGTGAGAAGCTGATCACAACTCTCTGACATCTCCCCACAACACAGCAACTCAGCAAAGCTACATCTACGAGACAAGAATAATCGAGATGTGAAGGCCTTCTGCAAGTACTTCTCTCCTCTCCTCTTCAGGAAGAATCTTTTCTATAGCTAGTCAAAGAGGCTGATTCTCTGAGAAGTGCTCAAAGCTTAGGGTAGGGCACCTTCTGTTGTGGGTTCACTGCTAACCACTGGCAATAACTGCCTGGAGAAATCATTCCACCTGTTACTATCTAATCTCCAGCTTCCTCCGGTGAGAAGAGCCAAACATTCCTCTGACCAAATGCCTTGCACTTACCATCTCCTTCTGGGGACTGTGTGCCCTCTAAAAATGGCAAGAGACTGGACAAGGCATCTTCCACATAACCCAAAGCAATGACCTCCATCTGTATCAGCAAAAGGCAACTTCCATTTCCTGCTGCCAGCCCAATGTCCCAACTGTGGTGAGGAAAACCTCCAGTACAAAGAATGACTTACCCATTGATGTCAGGCCTTCCATCTCCTCCTGTCCCCTTCCCTACCTAATTTCCACCCTTCGTAGAGAAGAGGAGTCACGAAGTGGCATCTCCCGTCTGACCATCTAATCATGTCCCTTCCATCTCATGATGTACTTGCCTCCAGTCTGATCTCCAGAGTCTCAGAGGAGTACAGCCCTCACCTCAATGATGAACATTCTCACACCTGCTTATATCCCTGCTTTGCATTTCTGGGATTCTAAACCCTTGTAGGATATTGACAATGACTTACCTACATTGCTTAGGGTCATAAGAGCCTTATAGGTAGTTGGATAAGGACTGGCCATCCATGCTTCATGTACAGAAGCTCTCAGAGAAATGGAGCAAGCATGGAATTCTCCATCTCAAGAGTAGGTCAACAGAAACTCAACTGTGCTGTCTTCCCGGTGCCCCAGGAATGGAAGGAATGATAGAAAGAGAACCTCAGCATTAAGAGCCAGAATGTTCTCAGTGCATGAGCGAGCTGTGAACTGTGCCAATGGAACAGTGAAAGGGCCGTCAAAGGGATCCCTGAACACGAAAGGCCAGCAGAAGTTATCACCTCTGAGAGGGAGAAATTGAGGAAACACAGGAAGCAATTGGGAGCTACATCATCACAGACATCCATAGTCCAAATGATCTATCCAAAACAGAGGTAAAAAAAAAGAAATAGAAAGCTCCAGATGGAGTCTGATTATCCACCTATGAACAAATGACCTGAAGCAGATGAGTACACCACACACATGGTCATATTCTTCAGTTCTCATAATACTTGGGGTTGAGAGAACATCATTTAATGGGGAAAATATCAGGACTACATTTCCCAAAGGGCTGTTTGAAAGCCCATAGTATACAAAGATCATTTATTAGTTAGGAGGAATGAAGCTAGTGAGGACATTTAAAAAACCTCATAAAAGACCCCACAAAAGATGGGGAGATAGGAGTTGTGATAGACAAAAGTCTTGCCTACAAGACTGATGAAAGGAGGAGAGAGAGAGAGAGAGAGAGAGAGAGAGAGAGAGAGAGAGAGTGCGATAGTTAAATAACTGCATTGATTCTGAATTCATGAAGCATCTGAAATGACCTGACACAGGGAAGTATTGTTGGGGGTTGATATTTGCCTTTTAATAAATGATGACCCATACAACACATTGACTCAAGGTGTCAATTCAAGGTAAACCTTAGCTCTGATATAATAAATAGTATTATATGGTAAGTGCTTCAGAGAGATCCACATGCAAGCTCTGTGACATCTAAGAGGCAATTTAGTCCTGCCATGGGCATCAGGGAGAGCTTACAGAGGGGATAACATTGAAAATGAGAATCCAAACATTACAAAGAGAGATGGAAAACATTCAGAGCTTCTTCACCTGGGGTCTGTGAACTTTTAAAAATGAATGTTGATACCTTTTTCAATGTAATTGATTTCCTTTTGAATTCTATGTATTTTATATAGTTAGAATATTATTCTGAGAAGAAGTCCACAGGCTTCATCAGAGTGTCAAAGGGGTATATCACCAAAATAAAGTTATCAGGTACCCGTTTCTCAGCAGAGAGAAAAACCTGAACAAAGGCATGGATGTGGAAAAAGCCCAGGACATGCTGGGTATGGCATGCAACATTTTTCTTTGAGCTCAGTTTGCAACCATGAGGACCAATCCAATATACAATTCTCCCTCACTTCCCAGTTCAACGTCATGGGGAATGTTATGGTCACAGAGACTTAAGCATTCTAGAAACTCTATCACCATTAGGTTATAGAGTTTGATGCATGGACTCCCCTTTCCTTTCAAAAGGAATGTTCCATCATTGACATCTCTCTGGACAGAAATGTATTTTTAATGACCTAATTAAAATGTGCTTTCTTTGTCTAAACTATATTTTTGATCCTCTTCTGGCACTTAAACTAGTTAGATAATTCATGAAAACAGGAATCCCACTTCCCTCTTCAGGAAATAGAGAGTAAATCATTTCCTGCAGGTCACTTTTGGTGTTTCCAATACAACCTATTAGAGGGAACTCATTGGCTTTTTCATTCCTCCATAAATCCTGGCCTCCCAGACCTTGGTCATCATTCAAAACTCTGGGTAATCAGTTGACATCATTGATCCAGCTGTCTGGAAAATTATATTATGACAGTGCTTTTTCTAATAATCCATCAGAGGAAAAAATCATTTTGGTTCAACTTACAGCTCTCATTCCTTCAAGGTCTGATGTCTCATCTAACCCCATCATTGATCAATATTAAGCTAGATTCTTAAGTGTGTTTTTAATGACTTTTTGCCATCGTCAGGAACAATTGGATGGAACAAATGTAGGTCGTTCCTGTCCAATGTTCACCATCTGTTTCCATTGAGAGTTTCTTTCTGTTTCTTTGTGTCAGCCATTGTGGAAAATAGACTCAAATTGAAGTGTAGATAAATTGAAAGTTTAAAACACAAATCTTTGAAGTTGTCCTGAGACATAATTGCCTTTTCACCATCCACTCTTTTCAATGGGTTATGATGCCAGGGGAGACATCACTTTAAAATTGCATTGTGGGAACCCCAGTCACTGATGCTCTGAGGAAATATAAATGATAACTTGTATGGGGAGGGAGGAATTTTAGGATTTGTTGAAGGGTTTTCCTCACAACAACAATTATGAGAAAGGTTGTACACATTCTATCATTTCCACTTTGCAGAAGACAGAAATGAAATCTCTAGAAACTTAATACTTTGTCTAGTGTCTTATAGCTGGAAATTTGGCCTGGCCCTTTAACCAAAAAGCACTTAGCCTTTTCACCAGAACCTTCTCTTCAAGGAATCCTATCTTCACCAATACTCTACCCTACAATAACTCCTTTTTCCCAACTTCCCTACTGCTAGTGGGAAAATGAGGGAAAGCTTCTTGTGGAATTGGTCATTTCATTTTAGGATTTATGACGTGGTAAGAGAAAAATCTCAGGCAATGTCTAGCTTGAACCTTTGAGCATTCAAAAGAAAGATAGATAAGATCTTTTATACTAAATTTCCATAGGTGATATAATCCCAAGAATGAAAATCTAATGACATAAAGAGGAAAAATTATGATAAAAATGAAAAGAACATGTCTAAAGACAATGGTATGGAGGCACAGAGAACTAGTTGAACAATGCAGATCTTCTAGAGTCATTGGAGAAGATGGAAATGCAGATCACATGATATAGAAGGAAAGGTGGTGTGGTCTGCAAACAGAGGATCTGGAAAAGAGCTGTAACTGACGAAGAAGGACAAAGACCTCAAAACATGTCGTGGCTTGTTCTTGTGGCTACAAAAGGAGTGGAAGGAAATAGAAGAACATTTTCAGTTTGATGTTCATGGTGATTTGGATGGTGACAACAGAGTGATAAATGTTTGTCGGCTGACTGAGTGATTGAAGACAGAGGTGCTAGATTCTAGTTTTGATTCTGCTTTCATTGTCAAGGAGAAAGATCTTTAGACTAGAAAAGGCAGGGGGGAATGGCTAAATAGGAGATGATAACCAAGCTAAGTAAGGAGATAGTAAAAGGATATATAACTACCCCTCTACTGAGTCATACAGGATGCATTGAACTACATCCCAAAGGAGCTAGAGAACTGAGAGATATGATTTCTGTGTGACATATCAATGATCTCTGTAAGATCACAGAGAATGGAAGACTTAAAAAGGCTTAAAAAGAGAAAAGTTTTTGATATTCAGAAGAAAAAAAAAACAGTAAAAGTAGAGACTGAAAATGTATGCCAATGAGCTTGAATTGGATTCCTGACAAAATCCTAAAACGTGTTGTAAAGGGATGGTTAGCAAACATCTTGAAAATGAAGTAGTGATTACATGTATATCTCCATCAAGAACAGATAATGTCAGACTTGTCTCATTTCCAATTTTGATGATGTTGCAAATCCGATAGCTCAGAGGAATGCTAAAGATATAAGAGTACCTGGATTTAAGCAAAGTGTTCAGAAAATGTGGTACTTGTAGAAAATATGGAACCACGTGGGTTAAATAAGAGTATAATTAGGCACTTTTCAAACTGGTTGGATGATCAGACCCCAAACGCAGTCATGAAAATTTAAATACCAATTTGAAAGGTGGTCCATGGAAGACTACTGTATCTGTCTTTTATCTTGAACTATTTTGCATTTTAATTAGTGACTTACTTAAAGTCATGGATGAAGTAATTATCAAATTTGAAGATAATAGGAAGGCAAGAGGGATAGCTCCCATACAGATAAGAACTAAAGGATCCAAAAAGATATCAAAAGAATAGAATTTGGGGTTGAACCCGAGGAGATAACATTACATGCAGATCTATGCCTGTATTTTTAAAAATCCATTTCACATGTATAAAATAGAGAAGAAATGTGGCTGCATTGCATTCTGTCATTATATACTATTTGGAGATCTGTAGGAACTGATGCAGAGTAAACAGAGCAGAATGAGAACAATTTATACTATAACAACAACATTGTAAAGACTATTGATTTTGTTAGACAGGAGTTCTGATCAACACGATGATCCCAGAGGATCCATGGTGAAGAATGCTCCAGAGAGGTCATGGGCAGCATTTTTTATAAAGATCTGGAGGGACTAGAGTGGTGCTTAGTGGATTGAAAATTCAATATGAGTAAACTCAGGGATGTGATAATTTAGAAAATGAGGAAGTCTGAGCTGCAATAAGGCAAGAATAGTACCCAGCACCCAGGAGGTGGTAAGCTCATTGTAACTTGATATACTCAGACCACAAGAAGAATATTATTGGATGTCCAATTTAGGAGAATGTCTCCCAGTTGTGAAACTAAATGCCCTCTGTGGAATGTTCCTGCTCTGAGATTCTCTGCCTCAAGGATGAGTCTTCAGCCTGGCATTCCAGTGCCTTTCACACTCTAGCCCCAATGGACACTGACAAGATCATTATTGCTTCATAGCTATATGCTTAGTTTACATTAGTCTGTAAAATGGTCATTACAATGCCCATAGTGCCTGCTGTATGTGGTGTTTTTGAGATTCAAAGGAGATCATGGATATAAAATACTTTGTGACCTCTCAGGCCTTACATAAATAGTAACTATGACTTGCCTTAAGGACTGTTGTAAGGGGAATATCTTCTCCAACTTCTGCCTCCTCCAATTGCACACACAGGCGATGATGGATACAAGTTGGACTAGATGACCTCCCTTGTCTGTGGCGACTATGATATTCTGTGATTCTAAGAATGGTTTGTGGAATGTGTGAATGAAGAAACACATGCATACATGAATGAATGAGTTAGAAGTTCATCCCTTCAGTGGCTTTTTTTTCTTTTTTTTTGGAGGGGGGTTCTAATTTTCTTCACTGGCTTTTTTCCTTAAACCATACAGGACTCTGTGTTAAGTGTTAGAAGAGAGATTAAATGAATAATGTGTGTTTCCCAACAAAGAGGTGGTAGGATCTGAGTAAGAAAAAATGTTGAATACACTATTCAACAGTCACCACGATTAACTTATATTCTTTGTTACAAAGTTAGGGTCTACAGGGATGGAGAAAGAATATTGAGAAATTATACTGATATAAAAAGCAAAGACAATCAATAAGACAGTGAAACAAACTGGCATAAATGAACAAATCACCACCATCTCTACACCTTATGGTATTCAGGAGTGGCCCAGAGCTCGGAGCTTAAGGGCACTGATTAGGTTATCGAGTCAGTGGGTTTTAGAGGTGAATCATCAACCCGCCTTCCAGAATTGAAGACTGGCTCTCTTTCTATTAAGCTGCATTGTGAGGAAAGATCTGATTCTATTCACTAGAGCTGGAATAGCTCACAAATCAGTGATCAGGCATTTTAGAAATGCTTTTCAACAAGAATTGAAGTTAAAATGCATTTCTTCTTAACCAGAAATTCAGAAAACCTTCCTCATGTTAGGAAAGAAAGCCTCCGGTTACTTTGTGAGAAGAAATCCACTGAAGCCCAGAGCCTGTGATCTACCCTCATAACAGCTGGGATATTCTGGCTCATCTAACTGTCTGGGCCTCTTAACTGGCTATCTGTGGTCCCAGGTATTCCAGTCCCATAGCCAGGCCATCAAGCTATTGCCTGTCATCCTTGCAATGGGAGCCACCCATATAATAACCTCCTCCTAGTCCGTCCATTCCTCTCTGATGCCTCATGCTGCTGTTTACCATGTATTCCCACAAGTGCTTGCAAAAACTTCTCATTCTTGTCACTGGGCTTTGGGAGCCTGGCAGCTTCTGCTCTCTTGGCTGGGCCCTATCTAATGGTAAGAGTCCTAGATGAGGAGCAGGCCCGGGTAGCTGGTCAAGTTCTTTACTGCTGCCATCTCCTTGATCTTTGGATTTATTCAACAGCTGTGCTGTTATGCGGCTGCAGTTCAGGACCCCAGTACATCTACTTGTTAATTAAACATTTATTAAACACCCAGACTGTGCAAAGCCCTATGCTTGTCCCTGAACATAAAAAGATTTTTTAAAAAATAAAACTGACCCTACTCTCAAGAAATACACAATCTAGTAATCTAGTGGGAAAGAGGAGGGAGAAATACAATGATAAGGAAGATATTAAAGGGAAAGAGATGTCACAAATTCCCAGGCAAAATATTACAAGTTTGAGTGATGACGTGGCATTTAATTGTTTGCCCAGTACTGCACGAGGAACTTTACAAATATTATCTCATATCATCCTGATAACAACCCTGAGAGAAAGGTGAGCTTGTTAGCCTTATTTTATGATTAAATAAACTAATGCAGATAGAAGCTAAGTGACTTGACCAGGGTCACACAGTAAGTATCTGAAGTCACATTTGAACTCAGGTCTTTTGTTGTATCCCATGTCCACTGTGCCATCTGTGTGTCAAGATTGACTCTGGGATCTGAGGGATATTTTGTCAATAAAGGGACCTCTGAGTTGGGCTGTGAAGGAAGGGAAGAACTCCACCAAATGGCGATGTCCAAGGAATCATGGTTGACATGGAAGATGATGGTATGAGTAGTCTACTATATTCTAAGACATCTCAGAATCACAGAACAGAAGGATGTATTTTATAATATAATAGTGGAATGCCTATCTAAAGCATACCTGCACAAGATTCCCCTTTTCCCTATCCCTGACAAAGAATCATCCAATCATTACTTGAGGACATCTAATGAGGGGAGCCAAGTCAATCCCAGGTGGCCCATCCCACTTTGGGACCACTTTCCTGTTCTATTCTGCTAAAGGAAAGTTTCTGTTTCTTAAGCCAGAATCTATCTTTCTGCAGTTTTCCTCCATCTCTCCCCCTGGATCTTGTAGACAGTTTTCATTTTACCAGGTCAATTTAACCAGTCACTTAACCACAACATTCCATGGCTTGGGTGTTCTGGATAGTGAATGTTGGATTGAATTACAACGAGGTCAATTAAACCTACCCTTTTCCTGAGTCCACCTCCCTACCTCTATATTTATTTATTTAGCTCAGGGGATTGAATTCTTAGCTGCATTGAGAGAAACTCAACCAAAAATCTGATTTGGAAAAAAAAAAGGTTTACCAAGAGAAAAGACATAATTCTGTAAATATGCATGTAGAGACTTCCTGAAAATGACTTGATCGGCCCCTTGCCCATTATTGATGCATTTCCCACCATTGACCTAATATTGTCTAATGGACACTGGCCTCCACTCCAGGGCTGATCCAAAGAGCAGAGGCAATATCTGAAAATCACTTGAGCTAAGACATCACTTATCCTCACTTAACTCAAAGCTGTCCCCAGACATATTGATCTTTGCACAAAATGTCAGATACCTCACTTTTCACAATAGATGTCTCAAGAAAAGGTGCATCTTCGATTGAACTTTTATAAATCAAATCATCCTTTGAATGTATGAGTTGGCATCCAACTTACAGAAAATTGTATCTGTACTAAAACGTCCCACTTCATAAAAATCGGGGTGGCAGCCCCCTGGTTTTCCTTTGTAAGTGGGGGATGTTAGGATCAGTTAATGGGAGTGCAGTGATGTGAATGAGGCATCGTTCCAACACCAACATGGTCTCTTGATTTGGGTACTATCTTGCAGGAAGAACCAGGATACACCAAAGTATACTGAGAGGAAAGTGGTGAGGGGACTGGAGATTCAGCACATGAGAACCAGCCATGTGAGAACCTTGGGATGTTGAGCCTGGAGAAGAGAAAACTCAAGGGGCTCAGGATAGCTGTCTTCAGGAGTTTGAAGGGAAAAGGCTTAGCCTTGTTTGCTTTGGTCTCATAGGACGGAACCAGAACCAGTTGGGAAAGGGGGGGCAGCATTTTTTAGCTCAACATTAAGGAAAAAATTCATAGCCATTATAGTTATCCAAAATTAGAATGACTAAAACAGTCGTGTCACACTCAAATAGAAGGGAATTTCTGCAGCCACATATGGCCTTAGAAAACCAAAAGTTAACATATGTATGTTACACTGTATTTCATCTTATTAGGTTAAATATTTCTCAGTCAGGTCTCCAGTCATATTCCCAGTCGATTTCCCACATATTCAGAAGTATTATGGGTAAATATGGCTCATGGACCATGTGGTGCCGTGCCCAAAAATTAGAGAAGGAAGTGTCCCAATCTCCCAAGTATCTGTAAACAATTAAAGAAATGTGGAAGAATTGACTGATTGGTCAGTGCGGAGCCAGTTTTAGGATAAGATGTGTGGGCTGTTTGAGATACACAATTGTGAGAAAAGTCTTTGCATCAGCCTTTGAATCTGACTGGTTTTCTAGTCTGCATAACCTAGGCCCTTAGTTAGGTGTCTCCATGCAACAAGTAGAGGTGGTCCAGCTTCCCAGTCATATAGACCTGGAAGTTCTAGTTTCATACAATGCAAGGATTTCTCACAATTTCCACAACAAAGTTTTCTCATGAGACAGAAAATCAACTAGACTCCTAATTGAATAGAAAGAAACCTGAGCTGGATCCATAATTGAGTCAGGAGATGGAATCCATGAGTTTCACACACTCCTTATGACCACTTACTGTTCTAATCTGCCCAGTTCTCTCTTGGAAATCCCCTTCAGCTCGAGGTGTGATCCTTGCATCACTAAAAGTCTTCAGTAACCATTAGAAGGCCACTTGTCTACCACACTGTGGAGGCCATCACTGCTCAGGTAAGTATCAGTCTCCATGGCTTCTATGTCTCCTTCAGATTCTGAAAGGCTGGAAACCTGGTTTCCATAAACTAGGGATGGCCTGGAATCAGTCCTGCATATTAGTTAGACAAGGACATAAAGGTACATTTGTTCAATCCTTGGGGCTAAAAGGGGTCAGAGCAGTGCTTTCCATCCTCTACCTGCCAATGAATGGTCATTCCATATGTAATCTGCTGTTTTATTGGGATAAAGTAAGAGAGAGCTAAATTATTTTCATCTAAGTTCCAAAAGCCTCCCAATTGGCAACATGATCATGTATGACACTTTACTTTTACAAGAATAAGAGATATTAGGGGCATAGAAACATGGTTACCCTGAATTCTTAATTAAAACATCTTTTCCATAGCTACAGGAGTTATAGAGCTGAGATTGCCAGGGTACTTTGAGCCCCAAAGTCACTTTACACGTTTTCCCTGTTTGGCTCTACCAATGACCGTTAGGCGCTAAACATATAATGGTCCAGATCCTGTGGACAAAGAAAGAACAATGGAGCTAGAAAGTGACTTAACCTAGGCAGCACAGCCAGTAGGTGTTAGAGCTGGGCCTTTATCTCTGAATTCATGATAATATTTTCAGGGTTCTTTCCATTTAAATGAGAGAGAAAAGTCAGGTTTTAGAAGAGACTGATCTGACTAAGGTGAAAGTCAGTTAGAAAGGAGATTACTAGGGAAGGCAGAGAGCCTTCCTTCAGCCTTTCCCTGTTTTCCCTTCTGGTGGGGACATTACAGTCACACTGATGCACACAAAGACAAGAATAGAAGAGATCTCAGAAACCATCTCATGCAATGCTGTCAACTGAAACATGAAGAAGGTAAGGCTCAGAGAGTGTACTAGACCTACCCAAGGTCACACTGCAAGCTAGTGGCAGAGGTAGGATTAGATCCAAGGTTATTTCTTCTGCCTCAGGGAGAACTACACTTTCCACTGGATGGAAGTCATTGTACCAAACGTCTCTCTTGACACATGTCCGTTTAGGATTTTGAATCTCTCGAATATCCTTATCATATGATGTTACATATTACACATTAGAGATGCCACAGGATGGAGCGGATTACATGGTGGACTGCAGCCAAGGAAGACAGGAATCTCTATGAGTTGTGACTGCATACAGTGACCATGTTCAGCCTACTTTTCCTCTTCTAGCCATCCGCCCTCATTTCAATCCAGTCATTTGCCTGTCATGGCATCACCTTCCTGATGTCATGGTCCTCTTTGAGAATAAAGAACAAAGAGAAGCAACCTCTTCTATAGAACAGCAGTAATACCAGGCCCTGGCTCCCAGAGTGTTGTGAGCATTGGATGAGACCGTGGACATAAAGCATCATGGAGCCTTTAAAGCTGGAGCTGGGATTCCATTCATGGTGGGAACCCTGAAGAACTCTCCTGGCACTGATGTGGGCACCTTCCTACCTCTGGAGGTCAAGGTTCTTTCTCAGGGTCATGTAGCCAGCACTGAGCAAATAGGACATTAACCCAAATCTTCCTGATTCTGAGGCCAGATTTCCATTCACTAAGCCACAGTGCCTCTGACTTTCAGAACAAATCCCTATGGAAATGGAAGCTACGGATGACTTGTTTTTATCTCTCTCTCTTTTTTTAATCTCCAGGAGAAAGAACTAGAAACCATGTTCAGAATTTTTTTTTTGGGGGGGGGGATCAAATTAGGTTTAAATGGGGATAGGGACTTCTTAACAATATGTAATATCCAAAGGACCTCCAAAAAGAAGTGCATTCTCCATCATGGGAGATAGTCAAGCCAATGTTGGATGACCATTTGACCAGTGTATAGGAAAGGGGAAAGTTCACAGACTTCATCACCTTCTTATTCCTGGAGACTGCAGTCTCTTTGTGCTGCCAAGGACTATGGGAAATTTTGTGCCTTCCACAATACATGATTGACTCATATTGAGACAGCTGACTCATGCAATTGACTAATTCTTAAGACAGGATTGACTTAGTGAAGATGTCCACACAACCCACACAGGCACATACAGAGAGCTCATCTTCAAACACTGCCAAAGCTGTACTTACATTATTTGGGGATGAAATCCATTCTCTTTACCAAACTGACTTCAGTTCTTAATTTCATTTCAAATTTCAGAGAGCCCTTGTTAGGTATGG
Source organism: Petaurus breviceps papuanus (assembly GCF_028583685.1). Lineage (NCBI taxonomy): Eukaryota > Metazoa > Chordata > Mammalia > Diprotodontia > Petauridae > Petaurus > Petaurus breviceps. The sequence goes on from NW_027186310.1 coordinate 2,946,842, forward strand.
GATGGTCTGGTTCTACCAAGAGCTTCAGCACATGCTGTAAATTATTAGCTCCCAAACAATTAAGTCTCAGGCTGTAGATTCTGAGCCTTAGTTCATGTCTGTCAACCTTGGCACAATTTGCACCTATTATAAATAAGCAAGTTGAAAGCTATTTTCAAAGCAACTCCCAGGGTATAGCACTGGGTCGGGAGAGATGCTGCCTCATCTTCAGTGGCTGCCATGGCTACAAGATACAATGAGAAGTGATGCTGATAACAAGGAAAGACTAGGAAAGCTTGTGTCCTTTGGGTGATCAGTCTGATTAATCAAGGTCTAATTCCTTGGAAACTGGCATCTGGGTGTGGTGTCCACAGAGGATCTGTAGAGAAACCTCACTGATTTCTGTGCATGGCTTCAGGCAATGACCCCTGGTGGGGATTGTGATGGGAAATCACCTGCAGGAATCCTCTGTTGGAGGATTGAAGCATTGAACCCCTCTGGCAGTAGCAGTCCAGGTTTCAAGGTCTCACTGTCAATTCATTCTGCTGGTTTGGGAACTTTCCCCATAAACAGATGGCAAGAAATTGCCTGGACAGAGTGATCATGTTGTCATTGACCCTTCCCCTACCACACCACTCCAAATCCCTGGATCTTATGGAGGTCTAGTCCGCCCTTCTCATTTTGTCCGTGAGGAAACCAGGACCAGAAAGAAAGAAGGGATACATGTAATTGGAATCATACTGCTTGCTTTCTCAGTAGATGTGGAAGGACTTAGAGGAAAGGAAAAGATGTGAAACTCAAATTTTTTAAACATGAATTCTAAAAATAAAATATAAAAGGGAAAAAAAAGTGAGTAAAATTATTTGCCCAAGTTCACATAGATAACAAATAGCAAAGCAGGGGTTAGGTCATGGGTCCTTGACTCTTAATTCCTCTGCTACTTGCACAGTCCCATGATGTTTGACTATGGCTGCAGAAAGGTTAGGAGAAATGTACAGGGCCTGGTGTCAGATCTGAGTTCAAATTCGGCTTTGGATACTTGTAAACTGTGTGACCTTGGACAAGTCACTTAACCCCTATTTATCTCAGTTTCCTTAACTGTAAAATGGGACTGATAATAGTACATACTTCCCAGGGTTGTGAAGGTAAAATGAGATAATATTTGTAAAGCACTTACCATGGTACATGGCACATAGTAGGAAAAATATAAATGCTGGCTATTATTATTTTATGAACTTGGTCACAGGCTTGCCTATGAAAACCATAAATAATTAAGGCTGTAGATGTCATTTGTGTCTTGATATTTTCATTGTCTAAGCTTTTCATTTCCTCTGTTCTGAAGACTTCAGGTAATTTTTAGAACAGCCCAATCAACAGGTTATAGTCAACATAACAAAATGAAAGCACACACACACACTCACAAGCATACTGACACACACACACACTCACATATACACTCTCACACACACTCACAAGCATGCACACACAATGACACATTCACATACACACACTCACGCACTCACAAGCATACACACAAACACACACTCACATACTCATAAGCATACACACACTCACATAAACACACACAGACACTCACACATACTCATAAGCATACATACACACACACAGTGTCTTTCAGCTAACCATACTCACTCAACTAATCCCTTCCAGTCACAAGATCTTCCCTAGATCACC
>NW_027186310.1:2948525-3008760 GCF_028583685.1 Petaurus breviceps papuanus
AAAATCAGCATTGTCAGGGAGATTGGTGCCCTTATAAAGGTTATTCACCACAGTTGATGAATTGCCCTGCCTCATTAATTGTAGCTACATAAGGAACATTTGCCTGACAGAGATGAGTGAAACTCCCACCAGTAGAGTCTGCAGCTGTTAATGAAGACAGCAAAGGCATGAAAAGCCACCACTCCAGCTCAGAAAGGGATAAGGTGGGATAATGGGTCAAATGAGTATCTGTTTGGGCTTAAAAGAAGTGGCATTTGGATGCAAGAAAGTGATCCCCTAGATGCTGATCTCTTACAGACTGAATCACAAGCCTTCTTAACCATGAATCCCACATTCAGGACCTTGTTAGGCATTGCTACCTTGGATCTGCCTCTGTACCTGCTACTGTCTCTTCCCTCTGGCTCTGTCCAGCACAATTAGCTGCCAGTCTGATTCCTAGTTGTCACAATGCAATTCTAAAACCCATCGATGCAAGGAAATCCCATACTTCTCATTGATTCTGCCCCAATCCCAATACTCAAGCCAGGGAAATTTCAACAAACCAGAATCGTGATACCTCTTTCACTGGCTTTATATCAAACCATTTGGACCATGCAGTACACCATCTGTAATTCTCTGGGTCAGTAATGATTTCCTGGAGCCATTGAGGTCATCTGCTCCAAGTCATGATCCCAGTCTATAGCATCCCTATAGCGGGCATATAAAATCTACTGCAAGATCTTCGGTTATGAGGAACTCACTGTCCCACAAGGTGGTCCACGTTCTTGTCAAATTGCTGAAGCTGTTGGGATGTTTTTCTGTACATAGATTCATACATGCCTGTCTCCATTATCCTCCCATGGCTCCTGATTCCATCGTCTTGGGCCGAGCAAAAATTCCTCTCCCACATTACAGTCCTTCACTTGAAGGAAGTTATCATGGACCTCAACCCATGTCTCCTCTACTCCAAAAGAAACATCCTTAATGAATGCAAGGAATTCTTCTAAGGCATGGTCCCCATTCCTCTCATTATCCTGTATCCATTCTACGGGTGCTAGCTTGTTCATCATGTTCCTAAAATATGGTCTGCTCCAGAAAATAGAATCAACGGCAGACAATGACAACACAGTGATAGTGATAAATACAACGATGTTTTGAACTTAGAGACGATGTCTTATTTACCTAATTTTCCTCAGTACCATGAACAGGGATTTCCCCATAGTTAGCACCTAAAAAATGTTTGATAATGAATGGATGACTAAATGAATTACCATTCAGTTAATTGTAATAGATAGTCAAATAGCACTGTCCATGCACAGCTCAGCTGGATAAATGGCATATTCCTGAGCTTGTCCATGATATGCCCACTCCTGCGTCATGCTATAAAAAGCCACTGCTCTAGCCCAGGCATGAAGCAAAGTTCATCTTCACAATGGGCAGTAACTGTGTCCCTGTCAATGTGTGAGTAGTGAAGTGGTAATTAGCTGAATTGATGATCAGCAAGGACAGCATGTTCTAGGAGCTCCTGAGAATGTTATCAGGCACAGGTGGGCAGGTTGCTCTCTGGGAAAAAATTCAGGTGGTTGGTGGAGGTACTTGGGGAGGGGGGGCTAACTTGGATAAATCTCTAAAAATAGTATGCACTGTCAGAAAGAGAACAGCAGCTCTCTTCTGTCAGGGACAGGTTTTTCAGAGGGAGTTTGGAGCACATAGCAGCCCAGAGTAGAATTCTTGTCCTGGGCACCCTCTTTACTAACCAATGGGTCTGCCAACTACAGCAAGAGGAAAACGATCTTAGCAGATGCTCAGGGAATCTCTATCCCATGGGCGGATTCACTCACCACCACCATCTCCATCATCATGATCGCCATAATCATTAACAACAATGACAGTAATAAAAATAATCATAGCGACAATAATTGCAAAAAACACAACTAGCACTTAAATTAATCCACAAAATATTGTACATACATTGTCTCCTTGTTACAGGTAACAACTGTGTGGGGTAGTTACTAGAGGTGTTATATTCCTGCCTTTACAGATGACGGAACTGACTCAAAGTGTTTTTGTGACTTACCTGAAGTCACCTAGCTAGCACATGTCAGAGGTGGTAGGATTATGCCCAATACTAACAAACTTTCCTAAGAGCTTATATTTTAAAAATGTTTTAATATTAGTCCACAGAGCAATTTCCTCATTATAATCTTTAAATATCTGAATAATAGGACTAAGTTAGAAAAAAAATTCCCTCCCAGGTCTCCACCATTTGCTCTTTAACTGTGGCTTCCTCACAGTAATTCCTATTTTATAAAGGAAAAAACTGAAGGGGAGAAAAGCAAAGAACTCGGGAATCAGTGTTTGAATGAGATCCTTGAACCAGAATCTCAGATAGGATTGTTGTGTTGAATTGGGGGATTCACACTTAATGAGTGTGAATGACCTGGAGAAGACTCGGGGGACATGATCATTATTCCTAGTGTAGAAGATCTGTCATGTGGAAGAAGGTTTAGTCTTGTTTTACTTGGCCCCAGAGTACATAAGGCGTTTGGCATAATGTAAGGGGAAAATCCCACAGAACCAAACTCATCTTCCCATTGTTCAAGTCATCCAACAGTGGAAGGGCCTACCTCATGAATTCCCCATCACTGGGAATCTACAAGCGAAAATTACCTTTTTGTCATAAATGTTCCAAATGTCCCACTGCTCGAGTACACATTGGACTATGTGTTCTCTGCTGTCCCTTCAGCATACAATGGGAGCCATCCCTGTCTGGAAATACCTGAAGCTCTTTCCCATGGAAGAGACATGACACCTATTCTGCCTGGCCCCAAAGAGTAGAACTAAGAGCAATGATAGGGGGTTCAGGGGAAGGGAGTTATAGGGTGGAAGATGTAGCTGTAAGTCAAAGGACACCAGAGTCTCTGAAGCATTAAACGTGTGTCATTCAGAGGGAAATGAGGGGCCAGGTACACAATGTGGATGGACTTCAGAGCATAATAAATGAGGAATTATGGAGAAATGTAGAAAAGAATGACATCTGAGAATTATGATTTTAAACAGGGGCAAAGGTCATAGGGTAAGATTGAGAAACAAACCTTGAGTGACCTGTGTGTTCTATCGGTAGCTTCATGACAGGAGAAACTGAAGAAAGCCTAGAGCATGAAAATTGCATAAAAGGCCATGGACAAGAGAAACACAGGGATAGGTGGGCAAGGACTGATTATGGTCTGAATCATTTGAGGGAACACATCACCGCAATGAGCTCCCAGATCCATTTGGGTGCATAAGGAAGCATTTCCTACCAGTGAAAGCTATGCAAAAGTGGAATGTACTGCCTTGGGAAGTGATGAGTTCCCTATTGCTGGAGGTCTGAAGTCAGAGACTAAATGGTCACTCTTGGGATGCTGGAGAGGAGAATCTTGGTCACTTGCAAGGTACACTTGGTGCCCTAAGAGATTTCATCTGGTTTTGACAGACCATATTTCTGGGAATGAAAAAATGGGTATAATCTATGAGAGGTCAGGGAAGGGAAAAATTAGGCAAATTGAAGTTGTCAGGGAAGTCTTCATGGACAAGGTAGGACTTACAACTGGGTCTTGAATAATGAGCAGGATTTAAATTTGATGTAAACTTTGAACAAGGATGAAATATAAAATCTATGGGATATCTTTCTAGACTTCAATGGATTCCTCTATATAGATGGCCCATGTTACAATACAATTCAAATCAGTTCAACATAAAGCTACTAAATTTCCACTATGTGCATGAAGCTGGATTGGGGACTATGAATGCAAAGAAGAAAAGCCATATTCCCTGTAATCAAAGGGATCACATCCAGCTACAGGGCATATGAGAGACACCAATTCTACCTGCTTTCTCATACTGTGGAATTTTTGTCCAACTGGACAACCTAGCTTCCATGGAGCTCCTAGTTTCCTAGAGGTAGGCCTCAGCCTTTGAGTATGTCATGGACCCCATTGAGTCTCGTGAGCTGTTCATTCAAGTGCCTTCTGGCTCCCTACAAGACAGGCCCTCTTTAATTGCTGGTCACATATTTTGATGTGGTAGTCTGCATGGCTCCTCTTGGGAGACCTGTCATTGTGGGGGTACTGCTGCCCATTTACACCCAACACAGAAAGAGCAGCCCGATAAAACTACCCAAAATAGTGAAAAAGTCTGAGATTACATATAGTGTTGCACATCCAGAATTCTGCACCTTTCCAAAATTCATAGGGAGATGCCTTCTCATATTGTTTCTTTGGGGCCAAGTCTGCTCACTGTAATTTTGATCAATCAGTCATCAAGCCATGTGCCAGGCATTGAGCTAAGTACTGGGAGTATGAATACAAATACAAAGGCAGGACTTGTCCTCAAGGAGTTTTCATTTTAGTGGGAGAAGAAAATTCGTGAACTGGAAAAAAGGACCTGGAAAGCATGTAGGAATGGGGGGAGCATGCACTGGGCAGGGCAGAAGAAGGTGTGTGGAGATGAGGCAGCAGTGAATCCTGAAAAGGTTTGGACACGTCTTTGACAGCAGAGAGTTCTGATGGCTTTTGTCACTGTCATTTTCACTTCCGCTGTTATTGTGCATACACACACATACATGCATGTATGGGCATATAGGTAGAGTTCTACTTCTCTCAATTTTAATCAGTTCACAGAACTCTTCTCATTTCTTTACTGTATTAATCATTTGCTATATCACAGTAATCTTCTACTGTGTTTATATATCGATGTTTGTTTATTTTGTCTCCAGAACTTTGTTCCTAGAGAAAGTGCTTGTATAAACACTGGGGGGGAGCACTTTTTGGAGTTGGTCTCCTTAAAGCATATCTCTAGCAGTGGAATATTTGGATAAAAGGGTAAGTATGTTTTAGTCGTTTTCTCCTCCTACCATTAAATCACTTTCCAGAATGGATGGACCGATTCACAATTCCACCAACAATGCATGAGTGTGCCCTTTCCCCAAAGCCTTTCCAATACTGACAATTCCCATTGCCCATCATCTTTGCCAATCTGCTGGACAGGAAGTAAAACTTTAGAGTTGTTTTGATTTACATTTCTGTATTTACTGGTGATTCAAAGCTTTCACTCATATAGTTGTTAATAGTTTGTAATTATTTTGAGTAATGTTCAACTTTATCATTTGCCCATTCACCATTGAGGGATGATTTTTGTCCTCTAAGCTGCGAGAAAGTCTCCTGTGTGTCATCATATACTTTCTGAAATACACATTATCTTTCTTCTGAATTATTGTTGCCTTTGAGCTTTCTTCAGATCAAAGTTGTTTGATACTTGATGTAGTAGGAAATATCCATGGGCAAAGACAAAAGTATGGTATAATCACATAGGATTCTGGATTGAAAAGATTAGAACTCAAAGGGGACATATAGCAGAGAATATCAGAACTGGAAGGAACCTTAAAATATAGAACTTACCTAGAATATGAGAGCTCGAAAAGACCAGAGAATATGGGCTATCAGTACAATCAGTGACCTTACAACAAAGAATGGCAGAACTAGGCAAGACCTTAGAACATGGAACATCAGAAGTGGGAGGTACCTCAGAATATGGAACAGCAGAGATGGTAGGGTCATTCAAACAAAAAAAACTATCCCCATGGCCACCATTTAACAGAAGAAAGCAGCTGCTCTTTCAGTCAGTCGAAAGTTTATTTTGGGCCTTGGGAAAAGAAATTGTACTTTGATAATTCTTAGTCATTATTATAAGTATTTGCATAATTTGTATTCTTCACCCAAGTGCAAAGAATAAATTCAGCTTGATAATCAAACCTATTCTTCTGTTATTTATAATCTTTTTTTTTTCATCTACGCTTCTTGCTGATGAACTCAGAACAGGAAAGGTGCAGTGGGCAAATGAATTCTCTGAGCTCTGCTACCAATGCAAATGTTCAAACACAGGAAAACATGCTGGTTGGGTTCCAAGTGTGACCCTAAATGGGTGACCCATATCTTGTTTCAAAATACACCCCCTTCCATGAAGCCTTCCTTCATTTTGTGATGAGAAATGATCTTCCCTTTCTAGGACATGGCATAGGATATACACTCTTTCATTTTAATCGCAATCCCTAGACATTTATTCAGGATTAGTTAGTCGTGATACTTTGTGCTAGTGATACATTTTTTTTAAAGACACTACCCCATCCTCAATGCCTTTATAATCTCAGACTGCCTCCTGAATGAAACTGGATTATATTGCATAAAATGGTTCTCCATGAGGGATTTCTGTCCTATTACTTCTCTCTTAAGCTCCATGAGGGCACATAGCAATGTGGGAAGATGGGAGTGTCTTGTAATGAAAAGCAAGGAGGAGAGTGTCACTGGGTGAGGAGAGCAGCAAGGTGTAAGAACGGAGGAGATTGGGAAGAGCTTTAAAACAGAGGATTGTATATTTGAAATGAATGATCCATTGAGAGACCGACAGTATGTATCAGAAACAGGACCTGAACCCAGATCTTGACTCCACTCTGGAAAGTCTTAAAGTAGAAATGGACAGTCCTGGCTGGGCTGTTTTAAGAGCAGACCAGTTGACAGTTAGAAGCAGTAATGTTTGCCAAGGTGGCACTCTCTCAACAGCCAAATCAAGTTGTGACCTCACATGTTCTGGTTCCATTAGCTACCAAATTAGGGCAGGGCTTGTGGGGATTCAGAACAAAGTGTAAGGTGTCACAGCCAGAAATTGATTTCCTAACATGGTAGAGCAATTAGCAACAACTGAGACTAGAAAAGTCATGTCCAAGGAAGAATAGAATCTACTATGACCCAAAAATGCTCTCCCTATGCACAAAATGCCTCCTCAAAGGAGGGGGAGTTCCTATCAAAGCAGACAGAAATATATCTACTTTTCTCTTCTGGACATTTTGTATTCTCCCTCCAAGACTGGGATCAACTCAGCAATAGAAGGTGGTCAGCATGAGTCCAGAGATGGTAATTAAATCTCTGGAGCTGAGATCACCAACTGAAGTATTATAAAAGGAAAAGAGAAGAGTGTCCAGGACAGAACCCTGTAGGACACCTGGTTAGAGGGCATGATCTAGTGGAGCAAAGGAGGCAGAGAAGGAGTGGTCAGATAGGTAGGAGAACCAGGAGGGAGTGGCATCCTGAAAACTTGAGAGAAGAGAATATCAACAAGAGAGAATGATCAACAGTGCCAAAGGCTACAGTCACCGGATTTGGAGATTAAAAGATTACTAGTAACTGGAGTTCCAAGGGAAGACCTCAGACATCCTAGAGCACATTCAAATGAATTTTTAAGGATCATCCACCATGTTGTGGAGGAGATGAGCACTGGAGGGGACACCCACACCAATGAAATCCTTCAAAGATCCCAGAAGTTAATAATCAAGTGTAGGAAGCACTGTGTGCTCTGATCTGTTACAGAAATGAAAAGCCACTCCACCATTGCCCTCAGAGAGAGAAACAGGCCCAGAGAGGGGAAATAATTAGCTTGATGTCACACTGGAAGCACTAGGATTAAACCTTGGGATGTTGACCTCGATTCCTTCCACCACAGCTGCAGCCATCTAGCTATCAGATTGTGCCTCACCCGGAACATCCATGAAACGTCATTGGCTCTTTAATAAAAGAACATTGCAGGAGGCAGGGGTCATGCACCCACCACCTAAAGGAGCACATTTCATGACTATCACTGAGTCTCTTACAATGGGGCAATCAGCTTCATGCCCTAGAGGTGGACACATCGATTGACTCAGAGGAAACTCCTTCCATATTCATAAAGAGTTGGTTTGTCCGAAGCTTTGACTGATCAGGCCACCCAAGCCCTTGTGATCCCCCCACCAGGAAGTGAGGTGAGAAGAGTTAGCAGTTAGGAAGCAGGAAATCTGGATTCCAGTCATGGTCCTGCCACTGATTCACCAGGTGACCTTGGACACTCAGCTAGAACAGGGCACACGTGGAGGAGGCATTTAATTAACACTCTTTGAATTGAATTGAATTCAGTTGAATTCCAGCTCTATTCTGCCTTGTCCAAAGCTTGTTCCCACCTATAACAGCCTAGGCCTCCCTCTCAGCTCTGACATTCCCCTTTCTATGTTCTATATCTAAACTGCTGGACTCAAGTCTAATGATCCCAAAAACATAAGGATACTAATGGCAGTCATCTGAACTTGAGGAATTAGTGTTCCATGATGGAGGGACAAATCCTCCCAGGTGCCCAGAAAAAAAAAAAAAGAAAGTCCAAAAGAGTGAGGAAAATCTTTATCTTCGACTGGGTTTGGAATCTTTTTGTGTCTTGGACACATTTGGCAAGCATGATGAAACTTCTAGCCCCCTTCTTAGAGTAATAATTTTAAATGCCTAAAATTTAAAACTGGGAATCATAATGGAAACTGATTATGTTGCAATATAGTTAAAAATCAGTAAATATTTTTATGTATATAAAATATACATAATGTATATATATGTAATATATATGTATATAGACATATATGTATGTATGTAGTTCCAGGCAGTCTGGTGAGCTGTTAGAGCCCTCAAAATCATGTTTTTAAATGCACAAAATAGAATACATAGAACTATGAAGGAAATAAATTACCTTGAAGTTAATTTATCAAAATACAAAACAAAAACAAAATCAGATCCATGGCCCCAAGGTTCAGAGAGCCAGTTGTAGAGCCAGCAGACCTGGGCTGGAGCTGCAATGTTTCTGGTTAGAGGTAAAGAACTGTTCCTCACTCCCACTTGCATCCACCTGCAAGGCCAGCATGGGAAAGCACACTGGTCTTGAGCTATTTGGGCAAGCCCCTTCCTTTGTGTGGGCCTCTCTTCTGGCCTCTATAAAAGGGAAGAGGTACTCCAAGGGTCTGATACAAGGAAAAGACTTTCGAACCCCTGAGGGATGGAGACAATTGAGCTCTCCTTACTCCCGCCTTTGATTTGGAACAGAAAGACACCTCTCTTCCCTGTGATTGGTCAGCCCAGCATGGAAGGAATAAATCCCCTCTCCTCCCAACTTCATAACCAGCCAGTCAAGCCTGCTTGATATGCATGACAGTTTGATTTTGCCAGGCAAAAAAGGTAAATTGCAACCCACTAGGAAATGAAAAGAAAAATAATTTTTGTGTTGTGAAATTCAAAGTCAGAAAGCCAGTATTTCTGGTGAGGGAAGGCCATTGGCCTGGTGGGACTCAGACCTGGCCCCACATAGCTCTAAACTGTGTAGCTTGAACTCTCCCCAAAATCAATACTGTGACATAACCAGGTATGCAGCTCTGGGAAATTATTCTGTCTGTGATTCATGCAAATCTGACTTCCATATTTGTCTTCAAGACGTCTGTGTCCTTGGACCTCTTAGGAGACCTGTTTGTCCTCGTCTTGAGGCTTGCCTCCCACCCTACCTTCGGCTGGAATGGAATGACCTGTCTGCATCTCTCACTGCCCCAATCCTTCTCAATGATGCCAGAGTCATCTCTGGCCCCCATCATGTCACTGGTGAACCTTTGCCTGGAAGGGGTGTGCTCAGCAAGATGGATGCCTACATGTTCTCAGCCTTACTCACAAGTCCAGCAAGAGCAAGAATTGCCCCAAGTAAAGCTTCTTCAAGAAGAAAGTGGGATTTATAAAGCCCTCAGAAATAACAATGGAGGGATGAACTCCCCAAGGCCTCAACCACCTCAGGCCCTCTTCACCACCTGGCAGTGACTCAGTAGGAACACTCTGTCTCCTATTTTGTTGGTGATGTTCAGTCATATCATACTCTTTGTGACCCCATTTGGAATTTTCTTAGCAAAGATACAGAAGTGGTTTGCCATTTCTTTCTCTAGCTAATTTTACAGATGAGGAAACTGAGGCAAGCAGTGACTTGCCCAGGGTCACACAGCTGGTAAGTGTCTGAGACCAAATTTGAGTTCAGGTCTTCTTGACTCCAGGTGGGCTCCTCTGCAGTGTCACCTAGCTGCCCCTTCCACCCTTTATGTTAGACTAAAGTCTGGAAGGGACCCAGATGCCATCAAATACATTTTCAATACAGATTAGCAAACTGAGACAATTGGTCACACAGTAAACAAGAATCATGAAGAACTGAGTCCAAATCCAGCTACAAATAATTCCTGGTTATGTGACTCTGGGTGGCCATTTTAACTCTGTCTGCCTTAGTTTCCTCAAGTATACAATAGGGATAATAATGGGTATAACAATAGTGCCTACCTTGTAGGCTTGTTGTGAGAATCAAATGAGATAACATTTGAATTGAATGTGAATCAACTGCTTGGCTCAGTCCCCAGCACATATTAGGTGCTACTTCACTGCTTATTCCCTTTTTTCCCTTCCCTGGAGCTAAGAGATAACTAAGGTTGTGTGTGGACTTGAGTCTCTTGATTCCAAGTCCAGAAAACTGTCCATTGCACCACCCTGCTTCCAAGTCAGGAAAGGGAGTGAGTATAAGAGTATACATGTGTGTGCATGCCTGTTTGTGTGTGCGTGTGCACACATATGTGCATGCCTGTTTGTGCATGTGTTCACGTGTGTGCATGGATGTTTGTGCATTGTGTGAATGTGTGTGCATGCATGTTTGTGTGTGCATGTGTGTGCACACATGTGTGACTCATCTGTGTTTATATGCAGGTTTGTTGTGCCCATTTGTGCATGTGTGTGTGCACACACACAAAGAATAAGATGGACAGATCTTACTTGAGCACGGCATCTTAATGAGTTGTCTATGAACTTAATAATTTTTGATAAGAGTATTTCAATATAATTGACTTCCATTAAAACTCTGTGTATTTAATTTTGTGCACTTAAAGCATGATTCTGAGAAGGTTTTCTTGGATTTACCAAACTCCCAAAGGCATTCGTGAAACAAAAAAGAAGGTGAAGAGCCCTCAGGCTGAAGGGTAAAGAGTCCTTCCCATCCACCTTTGTCAGTGCTCTGCCAGGAGGGTTGGCACAGGCCAGAGAGCAAGGGTCCCTTACATTTTGGAAGTTGAAGTTGTACAATCACACCGTTCGGGGCAGGAATAAACATTCTCACCTAACCAATGTAAAAAAGGAAAGGGAAACTGAAACATATCAGGAATAGAAGATAAAAGACTTGGAGACCAAAAGGTCAAAGGAGAGAAGCTGGGTCTAAGCCTAAATCCTAAGCAGATAAATGAGCGGTGAGATTCTTAAGGAAGAAAAAGGGAAAATATAATAACAAGCATTCTAGAAAAGGTCACAACACAAAGACTCACTATTTCAAGGAATGTCAAGCAAAATCAATAAAGAAAAAGAATAGAAAGTGGCCAGATACCCCAGGGAATTAATGGAACAACATCAAAACGTTTGGGAATGGTATAAAGTTAAAGAAGAAATGATGGTGGAAACTATGGTGGGAATTAGAACTCTTGATGAAGAAATAAATAACATCGACAAACAAAAACAACAACTTTGGTTCATTAAGTAGATTATCTTCAGTAAAAATCATCTAAGGCATTCTTCCAAAATCAACCAAAGCCAAAGAGAAAATCTGACTTTCAAATTCTCCAAACAATAGAAATACAATAAAAATATGTAATCCAAGTGTCACAGATCCCTGGCACGGGACTCTTCTCTTTAGTGGGGAGCCATGAACAGCAGGGCAGAGTTGGAGAGAAAGGAAGAAGGGAGAGTTTGGGGTCTCTTTAGTCTGTGCTCTGAGGCTGCTTCTGGTTTCCACCTTTGAGAGAGAAGATGGACAGTACCAACTTCACTTCAGGCTGCTGAAGGGAGAATGAGTTTTGGAAGAAACTAACATGAAAACTGGCCATCTCCATCAAGTCTCCAGCTTCCTACCCTAGAGATTTCAGGAATTACCCTTTTGGGTAGGATACAGGACTCTCTATGTGTTTCTGTCTCCATCTCTGTCTTTCTTCCTCTCCATCTCCATGTCTTTCTGTCTGTCTCCCCCCCTTCTCCAGAATCTATTACAGAATCATATATAACATGTATATGTTATATATGAGTTTTCTGATTTCTTTTGTACTATTGCTTTGGGGAAATGGGTTTCTTTGCTACTGACTATGTCTGCTGATTGCAGAAGGGGTATTTGCTGGGAAGTCCAAACTGCATTCAGACTAAGGAAGGTCCCTCTCCAATGCAGGAGAATGCCTTACTGCAGTTTCTAGAACTGGGATGTGGCCTGATGCACCAAGGGCTTGTGACCAGTCCAGGATCACATATCAGGTTTGTTTCAGAGGCCCTACTCTCTGATGAGCTCAGTTCTTCTTGGCTTCAAGGGCAGTCCATCCATTCTACTTGACCTGTTACCATGGGGGGGAGGGGTGGAAATGGTAATTTTCTTTCCTTTTGTTCTTTTTCTTCCTGGTATTAGGACAAGTACCCACTATCAAGTAGGCACTTAATAAATACTTATTGATTGGCTGATTATTAATAATTGAGAAAGAACACACCATTCCACCCTCTTTTTATGAGTCAAAGGTGAGCCTAGTAGCCAGACCAGAGAGAAATGATAATATATAGTTGAAGAAATTGAAATTCTGAGAAAATAAGTGATTTTCCCAAGGTCTCAAAGCTTGGGAATACTAGATATATCTTTTAATCCCAGGTTCCCTGACTCTAAGCCAGGACGTTTGTAATTGCAGACAAAGAGAATTGAGGATACCTTGAAAACTCTCCCTGGCTTTCTTTCTTTTATGTTTGCATCACAGATTTCTTCACATTAAAATTGAACTGAACATGGCATTCTAAACTTCTAAACTGGAAATGTCAATGAACTAGGGCAGGTCTCATTTCCTCAGTTAACATTTACGGATGTCCTACTGTGCAGAGAAAAAGGCTAGGAGGAACCTAAAGGTGAGTGAAAAAGTCATCCTCCCAGACTCACAGACCATCAGACCTGGAAGGAAATTTGATGAGCATCCTCCATAAGACCTTTATTTTTAAAAGGAAACTGAAGAATCCACCAATCACCTCCTGAAAAAAGATCCCAAAAAGAAAACTCCTGGGAATATTATAGCCAGGTTCTGAAATTCCCAGATTAAGGAGAGAATATTACAAGCAGCCAGGAAGAAACAATTTGAATATTGTGGAAACACAATCAGGATAACCCAGGATCTGGCAGCTTCTACACTGAGGGATCGAAGGGTTTGGAATATGATATTCTGGAGGTCAAAGGATCTGGGATTAAAACCAAGAGTCACCTACCCAGCAAAACTGAGTATCATGTTTCAGGGGAAAATATGGTCATTCAGTGGAATAGAGGACTTTCAAGCATTCTTGCTGAAAAAACCAGAGTTGAATAGAAAATTTGACATTCAGATACAAGAAGCAAGAGAAGCATGAGAAGGTAAACAGGGAAAAGAAATCATAAGGAACTTATCAAAGTTGAACTATTAACATTCCTACATGGAAAAACAATAATTGTAACTTATGAAACTTTCTCAGTAGTTGAAGGAATTAGAAATATGTGTGTGTCTATAAAAGGAAACTGAGTCACAGAGAAATAATGAGTTGACCAAGAAAATGTGTGACCTCAGGAAGAGTCTGAGATCTGAAGACCGAGGTTCAAATCTCACCTTTGAAGGTTAGGTCTAGGTGACCTTGGGTAAAATCATTTGATTTTGGGACCTCTATTTCCTTGTCTGTAAAGTTAGGGGGTGAGACATCAGGACTGCTTTCCAGTTCTAACTCTGTCTAATTCTCTACAATAGTGCTTCACTGCCAAACAGTCAGTACTAGGACCCAACTAATGCTTATTTAAATGCATGACATCCCCCCACCTACCCACACACACTCACACAGTTAAAGAGCTTACCTCCTAGCCCAGGAGATTTAATCAAATAAATAAGTATTCATGTACTCAGCCTAGCCTGGGGTGAAGACTCAAAGGAGTCCTGCCTTCAAGGAGTTTCCAGTGAGTATGGGAATGAGAGAATAGGTAAGTTAGTCTATGATCCCCATGAACAAGAAATCCCACGGAGCACAGTCAGGGCAAAAAGACAGGACTGAGCCAATTGAGTAGGGAGAAACATTCCCACCTGCAGGGATGGGGAGGGCATCAGTGATGATGCCAATCACCGAAGCTGTACGTGGACAAAGAAGGCAAAGTGATCGGCAGCTGCAGAGCAGAGGTGAGGCATCCATTACAGATGCTGCATGCAAAGTCAGCAAAGGTACTGAAGAGGCTTGAGTGGGAGAGAGAAGGTTCAACATGACAGGCTTTGTGATGCACTCTGACAACCTGAAAATACCATGGAAAGCTCCAGTTAATAATGTGTTAGTGAAATACAGTTTGGGATGAAGGAAGGAAGGAAGAAGAAATTAGAGATGCATGTATATTATGTGTGTATGTATGTATATATGAAGTATGCATGTATGTATATACATAGAGAACTATATCTAGCCAAATAGAACTGTATGTTTATACATAGAGAACTATGTGTATATATGCTTATCTAATAATAGTGGTAGTAGTAAAAGTCCCATTTATGTAGCATCTGCTACACAGGATGCCAGGCATTGCACCAAGTGCTTTGCAATTATTATCTCATGGAATTCTCACAATAATCCAGTGAGGCAGGTGACATTACTATACTCAATATGAGACATGAAGAACCTGAAGAAGCTCAATGTCTTGCCCAAGATCACAGAAGCAGTAAGTGTCTGGGGCCAGATTTGAACTTGGGATGTCCTGACTCTAAACCCAGTACTCTCTCCACTGGTAGCAGCTGCGCCTACCTAGAGACAACTCCCTATAGTTATATATGACTATATAGCTACATAGAGAGTGTTAGATACAGTTATGTAGAAATCCATCCATATATGGAAAAAATTATAGTTCCATATATACACATACATGTGTATGTGTGTATAGACACACATTATACAAACTATACACACACATATATATGGAACTATATAAAATTATAAATAACCATATATGCATGTGTGTCTGTGTATGTATTTTATAAGTATGTATCCATATGCCTACCATATAAATTATCTAGTTTGCAAATTATGAGGTCACTATAAGTCAATAATAACATAATTCACACTGCATCAAACCTGTCCCTAGGCTCTCGTGAGAGGTCAAGTGTCTAATCCAAGGGAATGACAATGTCACCACCCTCCATTCTGATCAGATCATACCTGGGTGGCACTCAGTTCTGGGCAGTACATTTTATGAAAGTGTAGGGTTTATATTGGGGAAAAGCCCTAACATAGAGTAATAAGTGACTAGTCATAAAAATTTAAACCCTGTGTGGAGGAAGCCTGGGCATGGTGACCTGATGACAATTTTAATTTAGCTACAAAATTATATTTGTGTTACTGAGTCAAAACTTAAGATTCTATGACCTATTATGATATATTATGCTTTTATATATTAGGATACTAAATCATAACAAGAATATTGTGACCCATATGGGACCAATACATGATCCATACACAAACTTATGTTTGGGTATAATATTAGCTTAACTCCCAAGCTCATTCTCAAGCAGAAACCCCAAATATCCACCAATCAATAGTGATGCACTGTCTAATTCCTCCTGTCTTTGTTTTCTATAATCACCATAAGGATTTTGGGGGTCCTGGGGCAGGGATTCACAGAAGTGGCTGGATGCTGCCCCAGAACAAAATTGCCTGGGTTTGTAAGTATCCATAACGATTTATTAAACCACTACCTAGAATCATTCTAGAGTTCTGTGGCCTCTTCCTTTGGTATCAAAAGAATATCCCATGGTTATAGGGGAGATACAAGTTTCCCCAGCCAGGGAAAACCCAAACCTTACAGAAGAATACATAGATAAAATGGAGAGCATTTCAGGAACTGGAAATGATGCATACAGAAGACAATATGCCACCTGAGACATTGAAGGAATCATTTAGCCTGGAAAGTAGAAAACTTATTTTTCGGCAAGGTTATAGTGAGAATTGTTGAGAGAGATAGTAAAAAATAGAAATATGCATTCTAACAAAATTCAGTGTTAGAATATGGGGTCCATTTCCCCTCCCTCCCTCTGTCCTGTCCTCCCTTGTTCCTTCCTTCCTTCCTTCCTTCCTTCCTTCCTTCCTTCCTTCCTTCCTTCCTTCCTTCCTTCCTTCCTTCCTTTTCTTCCTTCCCTAATCTCTCCCTTCTTTCCTGCCTCCCTCTGTTCCTTTCCTTATTCCTTCTTCCCTTTCTTCCATAAACATCCATGGAGATTCTGATTACTAAGTCACAGCTAGAATCCAACTATACAATTGGCTTTCTACATGACCTTGGGCATGTCCCTTCTCTTTCCAAGGACTCAGATCTCTCATCTAACAAAATAGAGTTAGACTAGATAATCCCCAAGGCCCCTTCCTGCTCTGACTCCAGCTGTCTATCATAATTTACAATGTAGTTACTGGGAAGCTGCAGTGTCCAAGGCTGTCTGCACCAGAGAATGGCAAATGTGCCATTGGTAATGAACATAGTTTGAAAAACAAGAAAAATGATCCACATGTGAGTCTTTTTGGTCCTGATGACTGATGCACTCTGAGAGAGGCAGACTTTCCATAGGGAATTCCTTCGTTACTTCCAATTAACCTGAGTTCATGTGAGCTGTAACTGTGTTCCCATCCTTGCATGTAAAGGAGCTGCTCTGATCCATTTCCCCACCTGACTCCCCATGTCTGATTTAAACAAGGATTAGGCAATTATTTCCCACCTACCAAACAACCACAGACTGTATCATCTCCTTGTGGGGCTATGTTACATTGAGTTTTACATTTCAGGAGAATCCAGACTAGAAAATCTGCCCACCGCTTCTCCTGCAGACAAAGCTGGGAAAACGCTTGTTGGTCATCTGGAGCTGTCCACACATTGGCTCATCAGAGCAACAAAGAAGACTGTCCCAGTAACACATATCAAAGTTCAAAATCACATTTACTGTTGAGTCTCAAGACACAATCAGCTCCCCATCGATTGAAGAGTTCAAATGGAGGTGGAAAAACCATTTGTGGGAGATGTTAGCAGGGGTTTTTCCCCTCTTATAAAGTATCAGATTGAAATCTGGCTCTTGGCAACTCCCACCCTGCTTGAGGTATGTTCTTTCTGGTGCCAGGCCCTGTAAAAGTCCTCTTTCTCTGGATACTTGAAAAAGGAATGTCCTCCTGGTGTTTAACTTTCATGGATGAATGCTATTTCCATAATTCTTGGCTACACTGAACATTCAGTATGTCAGAAGGGGAAAGATTCCACTCATCTGTTTGTCCTAGAGTCTAACTAGGAGCCATGGGTAGAAGGTGCAGAGAGTCTGCTTTAGGCCTGATTTCAGGAAAAATGCCTAATAATTGGCATTCCTCCAAAGTGGTATGGAGTGGCCTTTGCAGACAGTGCATCTCTCATAGCTAGAGATTTGACGCCATTTGAGTTGAAAGGGACCTTAAGCATCAACTGTTCCAACACGCTTGTAAAATGGATGAGGACCCTTGGCCATGCTGGGTCACCTTTCCTATGACATTACTGGAATTTAACGTTATTTTTCTATGGAAGAAAATTAGCTGCTTCTTCCTTGGGCTGCCCCATTTCTTCGGTATCCAGCTCCCTTTTCTTGAAAAAGAAGTCTCTTCATCTAAGCTTTGTTTTTTTTGAAGTATCATGTTTTTTAGCGCTCCTTATTCTTCTCTTTCTTTTGTGGGTCACATTTGTCTGCCTCCCAATCTCTCAGTACAAGCCAGGATTCTGCTTCAGTTTTTTTTTTTCTTTGTGCTCTCTTTGAAGCACTCCTTTCATCCTTTCCAGGAGTACTTCCTTATCCCTGATAACCTGGAGAATAAGAATTTAATCACCCAGTATTTAATACACTTTCTCCTTTAGTCTGGAGTTGGCCTAGCTTTTTCAATATAGTCAGTGTTAATTAATACTGGAGTAAACACAAACCTAGTATAGTCACTACAGATGTTAGGCAGCATTTTTCCCCTCTTACAAAGTATAAGATTGAAATATGGCTCCCCTTTCCATCCTAGCAAATACTTAAGCCTCAACCCCTTTGCCACATTACCAAGCCAGTCTGACCCACTGCTCTGTCCTGATGGTTCAACATCCTTTGATCACATTTCCCAAAACTGATTCAAAACCACCTTTTTTCCTTCTGGATTCTGCAATTTCCCTTCAGACTGCTTATTTCACTGAAAACAATCAGGAAATGTATATTTCAATTGGTTGATGTGCATCTATTAAGTGCCTACTGTGTGTCAGGTACTACACCAGGTCCTAGAAATATAAAAACAAAAATGAAACTGTCTCTCTTCTCAAGAAGCTTACATTCTCTCAGGAAAAATAGCACATGCCCATGAAAGGAAATTCAAAATATACAAAAAGTAAATACAATGTAATTTCAGGGGGTGGAGCTAGGGGGAGAGGGTTACCCTAGTAGTGGTCAATAAAGATGATTTGGGGTCAAGATGCAGAGTAGAAACAGGACTTCTGCTGGGCTCCGCCTCCCACCTCCAATTCATGTAAAAGGTGACTCTGAACAAATTTTGCAGCTACAGAACCCATAAAATGACACAGAGAAGCTCATAGGAGGGAGGAGTGATACAGACAGGGAACAGCTACCCTCTGTGGTCCCTTCCACCTCAGAGATTTGGCTTCCCTCTGATAATTTGGAATGCTGATAGGGACCTCCTCAGATACATAGTATGGGATTGTGAAAAAAGCAGTGGATTTTTTAACTGGAAAACCTGGCTTTGAATCTCTGTTCCACTTCTTATCTATATGACCTTGGCCAAGTTGCTTCATCACCCAGGACCTCCACTTCCTTCTATGCAAAAGTAAATGTTGAATTCAGTGGCCTCTCTTTGCTCTGATTCTACATGCACTTGCCTTGTTAGCATTTGTGGAACATCAAAGGCTCTCTTCCTAGGCCACAGATATTTGGTAGGACGGATGAATGTAGCCAAATGAGAAGGAATCCCATCCCAGTGGGTTATGGGCAGTGGAAGAAGGAATTTTTATAAATTTCTCCCCAAACTCTTCAGCTCTAGCCTAGGGCAGAGTGTGACTCTCTGGACCATCAACCAGGTAACTCAGGAAGAGAACCTGCCTGCTTGGAGTGAGGGAGCCTATTTTCAGAGAATATCCCTATACGGGCAGGACTCCAAATGACACCAGTCCACAAATATGGCACCACAGGGCAGTGCTTGGAAAACACAGAGATTAACATACAAGACTTTGCAGAGGCACTGGGACAGCACTTACTAGGCAGAGTTCTGAGCACCAGTCCCTTATCTCATGAATTCAACTTCACATTCTCCCCCAGTAGCGCTACTCTTCCTGTACAGCCACTAATGTTCCTGCAATCAGTACCGGAGATGCATACTGGAAGTTCCTCTTGGATTAGTGTGGAAGAAAAGCAACTAGAGTCAAATGACTCAGACTGGAGACCCAAGTGAAGTTACTACTCAAAGGCAGTGCCACCTCAGCAAGCCACTGCCCCTCTCTGAGCCACAGTTTGACCTTTCAGAAAATTAGGGAGTTGGACGAGATGATTCCAAAAGCTGTATCACATAAACATAAAAACTGTAATTTTACCTGTAAGGTAAGTACCCTAGCATTTTAGTGGGTAACAAGTCTCACTAAGATGGATGCAGATAAACGTCAAGCAGCTTGATTGTAAAAATTAATGCTGGCACCAACAGAATAGTTGTACTAGTTCAAAATTGCACCAAGGTGGCATTAGTGCAACCATTTCTTCACATCCTTTCCAGCATTTGTCCTTTTGCTTTTCTGCCATATTAGCCAATTTGATAGGTTTGTGCCTATCAAACAGTGGTACCTCAGAGTTGTTCTAATTTGCATTTCTCTAAACGGTAGGGATTTAGAGAATTTTTTCGTGTGATTAATGATAGCTTTGGTTTCTTCTTTCAAAAATGGCCGGTTTGTATGCATTGACCATTTATCAACTGGTGAATGACTTTTATTTTTATGAATTTGCTCACTTCCATATATAGTTGAGAAATGAGGAAAAAGGCTCATCTTTCATCAATCAATAATCCATAAACATTTATGTACCAGGCAACGTGCTAAGTACTGGGGATACAAAAACAGGCAAAAGATGGCCTCTTCCCTCAAGCAGTTTGTAATCTAACGGAGAAGACAACAAGCAAACAAATATATACAAAGCAAGCCACATACAGAATAAATAGAAAATAATTAGCAGAAGAAAAGCACTAAAATGAAAAGGAGTTGAGGAATTCTTCCTGTAAGAAGTAAGTCATTACTTGGTACTTAAAGGAAGTTGGAGAGTTTAGGAGTAATCAGAGCAAAGTTCAGATTGGGGATGGCTGTAGCAGGTTACCTGATATCAATATGGTTTGAGGTTTGACAAGACAATGTAATCACTAGATTTCACAACTAGTCATTTTGATCACTTTGATAAAACAGTCAAGGAGAAAAATAAGCAAGATGATTCATTCATTTAGCTGATAACATTAAAAAAAGTTCATAGGGGACAGATTTTTGCAGCACACTGGGAGATGAGTGCTGGGGTTCCGGCTGCAGGGTGACCCTGACCAGTGCCCAGAGTGGCCAGAGCAGACTTTAGGAGAGTGAATCACCAGCAGCTGTGGCAGTTTCCAGACTCCTCAACCATAAATATCAACGAGAAAATAAAAGGTCCATCAGGAACTCTGTTGTAAGGGTGAAAGAACAACGTGGTCTGGCCCCTGCCCCCAGGGTAAGAAGTGGTAGGAGGCATGGCAGTGCCACATGGCTGATTTCAGAGCCTCCTGGCCTGTGGATTATAGGGGAACCAAGCATCTATTCAGAGGGGAATCACTCTTGCTTTGACCTGGATCTGGATTGTGGACTTTGGTGGTGTATGTAGCCAGTGAGCCAGAGGTTGAGGGGGCTGTAGAGAGGGCACCCAACTAATAGCTCCAGCAGCTGCAAAAACCCTAGCAATTTGGCACAAAGCTTTCTCCATTGTGTAAGCAGAGTTCTCCCATGGCAAAGAGCTCAAAAGTCAAGTAACTGGCAAGATGAGGAAGCTCAATCAGACCATACAATCCTTTTTGGGGGACAAATAGGATCAAATAATTGAACTGGAGGAGGACAATGAAGTCAGAACTCCTGCATCAAAAGTTTCCAAGAAAATATGAACTGGCCATAGGCCATGGAAGGGCTCAAGAAATATTTTGAAAATCAAGTAAGAGGAGTGGAGGAAAAACTGGGAAGAGAAATGAGAATGACACAAGAAAATCACGAAAAGTGAGTCAACAGCCTGCTAAAGGAGACCCCAAAAAATCTGAAGAAAATAACACCTTAAAAAGTAGACTAACTCAAATGGCAAAAGAAGTCCAAAAAAACCGATGAGGAGAAGAATGCCTTAAAAAGTCAAATTTGCCAGATGGAAAAGGAATTTCAAAAACTCACTAAAGAAAATAACTCCTTCAAAATTAGATTGGAGCAATTAGAAGCTAATGACTTCATGAGAAATCAAGATATTATTAAACAGATCCAAACAAATGAATAAATAGAAGGCAATGTGAAATCTCTCATGGGAAAAACCACTGACCTGGAAAATAGATCCAGGAGAGATCATTTAAAAATTATTGGACTACCTGAAAGCCATGATCAAAAAAGGACCTAGAAATCAACCTTGAAGAAATTCTCCAAGAAAATTGCACTGATATTCTAGAAAAAGAGGGCAAAATAGAAATTGAAAGACTTCACCTATCACCTCCTGAAAAAGATCCCAAAAAGAAAACTACTAGGAATATCATAGCCAAATTCCAGACTCCCTCATGTCAAGGAGAAAATATTACAAGCAGCCAGGAAAGAACAATTTTACTATTGTGGAAACACAAGCAGGATAACACAAGATCTAGAAGCTTCTCCATTAAGGGATCGAAGGGCTTGGAATATGATATTCCAGAAGTCAAAGGATTGGGGATTAATACCAAGAATCACCTACCCAGCAAAACTGAGTATAATGCTTCAGGGGAAAATATGGTAATTCAATGAAATAGAGGACTTTTGGGCATTCTTGATGAAAAAACCAGAGCTGAACAGAAAATTTTATTTTCAATTATAAGAAGCAAGAGAAGCATGAGAAGGTAAATAGGAAAAATAAATCATAAAGAACTTATTAAAATTGAACGATTTACATTCCTGCATGGAAAAGTGATAATTGTAACTCATGAGACTCTTCTCAATATGAGGATAGTTGAAGGAATATATATGTATACTTATATATTTGTATGTATAGGAGGTCATATGTGTATAAATATATATGTGTGTGTGCATATATGTGTACATGTATACATAAACAGAGGGCACAGGATGGGTTGAATATGAAGGGATGATATCTTTAAAATAAAATTAAGAGGTGAGAGAGGAATATATTGGGAGAAGGAGAAAGGGAGGGATAGATTAGGGTAAATTATCTTATATAAAAGAGGGGAGAGAACACTGTTACAATGGAGGGGAAGAGCAGAGAGGTGAAAGGGAATGACTCAACTTTACTGTCACTGAATTTGGCTTAAGGATGGAATAACATATATTTTCAATTGGGTATCTGACCCTACAGGAAAGCAGGGGGGAAGGTGAATAAAAGGTGGCATGATAGAAGGGAGGGCAGATTAGGGGAGAGGGTAGTTAGAAGGAAACACTTTTGAAAAGGGACAGGGTCAAAGTAGAAAATAGAATAAGTGAGGGGCATGATAGGATGTAAGTTAATATAGTCTTTCACAATATAACTACTATGGAAATGTTTTGTGTAACTACACATGTACAACCTATGTTGAAATTTTTGTCTTCCCAGTGGGGGTGGGTGAGGAGGGAAGAAGGGAAAGACTCTGGAACTCCAAATTTCAAAAAACAAATGTTAATGCATGTTACATGCAACTGGGAAATAAGATATACAGGCACTGGGGTATAGAAATCCATCTTGCCCTACTAGAAAGTTAGAGGGGGGGATGGGGAGGATATAACAGAGAGCAGATTGGAGGAAGGGGTATTCAGTAGGTTCACTATTCTGGGGTGGGGGTAGGGGTGAGATGGGGAGAAAAATTGTAACTCAAAATCTTGTGGAAATGAATGTTAACTAAAAATAAATAAATAAATTTTGGGGAAAATATTTATAGGAGAGGAGGGAGGAGGGGGGGAGGAAAGAGAAGAATAGAGACAAGGAGGGAGAGAGGGAAAGGAGGAAAAGAGAGGGGTTGATAGCCGATGAAATGACTTCAGTTCTTGAAATTTCCATTTACTCATCTGTAAAATGGAGATAATGGTGATGTTGCACACCCTCTGTACATTTTTATTTGGGGCTCTTCCTCCATTTCATGTCCTGCCTCCCTTTGGTAGGAAGTCGGGGGAAGCCTATGGAACCCTTCTTTGAATCACATTTTTAAATACATAAACTAAAATGCATTGGCTCACAGAGGAAAACAATTATATTAAAATAGTGATTTTTTTTTTTACAATTTCATGGACATGTTAGCACCCCCAAGTCTTTCACAATCCCCTAGTTACATCTCCCTCCCTCTTCAAATTGCTGGTGTTTAGTATATCAGCTTCTTCAGGGCAGGATTTTTGGTTCCTTGTGTCCCCAAGGTTTAGCAAAGGGCCAGGATGATGCTTAAGAAAAGCTTATTTGACTGAATTGAAGAAAAAACACTAGAGAAACCCAAACTGAATTTTCTGATTAGATACAAGGAATTGGGGTTTGTCCCAGTGTTAATCTGCCCACAATGTAATTCTCTGCTTGGGAATTCCTACTTGTTTGTGGAAGAGAAGGGCTCTTATGACTTCTTTGTCCTCATATATTTGCATATTCTAATGGAGCTGCTTTGCTTTTTTCTTCTGCACTTTTAGAAAGTATTGGGTCAAGTTAACTGATTATGTTAGTATTTGAAAGGGTAAAGAACCTGCTATATTCTGAGTTTGGAAGTTCCACAGATGGGGTAACTAGATCGTCAATGTCACGAGAACACAATACAGAACATTAGATTCTCTCCAATCTCTGTATTTTCCTCAAGGCATATTATGCACGTGGGAAGACAGAACTCAGGTCAGCATTACCAACTAAAATGATTCTGAAGGGGGGTAGTGGCTGTACTTTCAAATCTAAGCAAGCTCTCAGTTTGTCTGTGATTTCCAGTGACTTCTTGGATTGATTACAAAGAAGTCTGAGTGTTTTCCTGACCATAGTAACTGGTAGAGTTGGCAATGATGGAGCTATTCACAGTGACTATTGCTAACTGCATTTCCCTCCCTCTTACTCCCATCTCCTTTATTCTATTCTCTCTCTTTTTTCACCCTTCCCTCCCCGAGTCTGCACTGCCTTCTGTCATCAGCTCCTCTTATCCTCTTCTCCCTCCTACTTTCCTGCAGGGTAAGATAAATTTCTGTCCCCAATTGAGTATATATGTTATTTCCTCTTTGAGCCAATTCTGATAAGAATAAGGTTCACTCATTCCCCCTCATATCCCCATTCTTCCCCTCCACTGTGAAAAGCTTTTTCTTGTCTCTTTCATGTAAGATAATTTACCCTACTCTTCCCCTCACTTTCCCTTTATCTCAGTACATTCCTCTCTCACCCACTAATTTTATTTTCTTTTAGATATCATCCCTTCATATTCCACTCACACCTATGTCCTTTGTCTATACACTCCTAATTGTCCTAATAATGAGAAAGCTCTTAGGAGTTAAAAGTATTACCTTCCTATTTAGGAATGTAAACAGTTTAACCTTAAGTCCCTTATATTTCCCTTTTCCTGTTTACCTTTTTTATGTTTCTCTTGAAATTTGTATTTGAAAGTCAAATTTTCTATTCAGTTCTGGTCTTTTCATCAAGTGTGCTCGCAAAGTCCTCCATTTCAATGAATGTCCATTTTTCCCCTGAAGGATTATACGCAGTTTTGCTGGGTAGGTGATTCTCAGTTGGAATCATAACCTCTTTGCCCTCTGGATTATCACATTCCAAGCACCACTGGCAAATTTCGATCATAGTGAGCCACGAAGGATATAAAACAGCCATCTGAATGTTCCCCTTCCTGTGACGTGATGGGATACCTGTGGACATTTGAAAAGGTGACACAACAACCTTAAAAGTAGTGATCCCAAGAATGATATTGATAATGGTGGTGATTCTGACGAAGGTGAGAATAAAGAGGAGGACCCTGCAGAGAGATGAGGAGTGTGGGATGAGCCATCACAGCCAGCACAAGCCTTGACCCAAGCACTAAGTCAGAAAGACCTGTGTCTGTCACATAGTGGTAAACACGTAACTTTTATGTGTGTGTGTCTGTATCTGTGAGTAGATGTAAATGTGTGTCTTTCTATAAAGGGCATACATATATGTGTACACAATATATAAATGCACCATACATACACACACATAAGATGGGTACATTTTTATAACTGCCCCAAGTGGGGTTTTGTTAGGCACCATGCTATAGAGTACAGCTCATTTTTTGACATGGGACGAGTATGTGTGTTGTGGGGGGTGATGGGGAGGGAGAGAAGGAAGAGAATTTCAAGAGACACTCATACTGGGTCATTCTGGTTTTTACTAATTCTTGTGAGATGCTAGCCAGGGGTGGGAAACCTATGGCCTCAAGGGCACATGTGGCCCTCTAGGTCCTCAACAGTGACTTTTTGACTAAATCCAAACTTCAGAGAATAAATCCCCTCAATAAAAGGATTTGTTCTGTAAAACTTGGACTCAGTCAGAAGGCTGTACCCGAAGACCTAGAAGGCCACATGTGGCCTTGAGGCCAGAGGCCACAGGCTCCCCACCCCTGTAACATTTTCATGTCTACTTTGGAGAAGGATGGTGAGTCCTGTCAGGGTCCTCTAAATGTGGGGACTTATTAATGTCCCACCTTAGAATACAGGCCCAGTTACCCCAGCCTAGTTACCAGCTCTTCAAGTGAGCTTATAGATACAGGTGTCCATAATAGCTTCAAATTCCTGAGTAACTCTGGGGGATTATGGTTAGCGCCCCCTCCGGGGTCTTCATTTTTATCCCTGTGGGTATGCTGGTGGTTCAGTATATATCTTCCTTAAAAACCTCAGACAATCCCCTCGATCAAGTGTTCTCAGTGCCGAGTATTGTGGTAGGAGAGGCCAGAGAACAGGGGATGGCAGAGATTCAAGGGGCTTTAGAACAGGGAAGGTCAGAGCTGGGAGGGGCCTTAAGACAAGGAATATCAGACTGGCAGTGTTTATGTGCATTTGTACATATGCATGTACATGTACGTAATACATATCTAAGTGCTAGAATGGTTATTCTAGCCTATCCAAAGTTGTAGAATATACACATACACACATATGCATGTGCATGTATATATATATACACATATGCATACATATCATTGTTTCAATCCTTTCTTCATCATGTGCAAAGCCCCATTTAAGGTTTTCTTAGCAAAAATACTGGTGTAGTTTGCCATTTCTTTCTTCAGCTCATTTTACAGATGAAGACACTGAGACAAACACTGTTATATGACTTAACCAAGGTCACACAGCTAGTCGGTATCTGAGGTTGGATTTGAACTCATATCTTCCTGACTCCAGGCCCACTGATCTGTCCACTGAGCCATCTAGCTGCCATAAATAGAGACATACCCACATACATACATACATACATGCATGCATGCATATGTAATACATACACACATACACATCTTCCCCACAATTTCCTGTACCCTGTTTTGTCTGACCCCAGACCAATCTCTCCTTTCTGAGTGGGGGACCCTTCCCTGTAGTATCCTCTGTATGTGGCCACTCAAGCAGAAATGTTGTCACTCCCAGCCTGATCCTATTAGAGACTGGAAAACTAATTAATACTGTGTTCTTCCTAGCTCTTTCTCCCTATAGACTTTGCTGCTCTGGCTTTATCTGCTCATGGATGGAAATGCAGGTTTTCCAAGCAGGCAGGGAGGAGACCGCCCCTTGTTCATTTAGGAAACTGTGCCCACCCCAGGGTCCTTAGGCTTTGCTCCTTGCCTCCACTGGCTTCGAATTCTGTCAGATTGAAATCAACCAATATTTACTAGCCCTTTCAACTCCTAATCTGTGCTAGGCAGGGTATAAACAGACAAAGAGTTTCATAAAAATGAAACCAGAAAGTTCCCTGCTTGTCCATATGACACAGGGAGAATTGCCATGGCTTGTGGCAGAGTCACCCAAAGTCTGATGCAAAATGTGAGGAGGGAGAGGATACCAGAGGGAGCTGAGAAGGCACTTCCTATAGAAGCTAAGCTTCATGAGGGAAGGGACTGCCCTGTGCCTGTAGTCACTAACAGAGCAGACACTTAATAAGGCTTTCTTAGTTGATCAGTGGAGGCCTTAGCTCCTGGCTTGGACCTTGAAACATCTGAGCAAATGGAAAGGAGGAAGATCCAGGCCTCAGGAAATTTCCACAAAGGCACCAAGAAAGGTCAGGATGAGATCAAGAGACAGCTCTCTGCCAGGTCAGGCCAGACTTCCACTACACTTCGTCCCCACGGAGGGATCTGCCTAATTCTCCCTATCAGAGACCAGTACTGCCCTCTAGGAACTCTTCCCAGACTACTCAATTAATCAGCAAGTGCCCCAGGTTCCTCTCTGTTCCAGGCCCAGGGCTAAGCACTCCAGAATGGAAAGAAAAAGTCTCTGCCCTCAGGAAAGTTTCTAACGACTGACACACCAAGCACTCATCCAAAGGGACCAGTGACTCACCATGTTGTTAGGTTAGTGTCTGCTGGGAAGGGTTTTGAAATGGTCCATGGTTGGCTTGGAAACTTCATTATGAAAAGGCTGGAGATTATACCCTCAGATATAGAACAAAACCTCTCTCTACCCTTAGCCAAGTTAATCTTTCTTCGACAAAAAGCAGATCAGGAGGCCCATGTTTTCAAAGGGGCTTGACCTCTGCTGACTTAGCTTTAGAGAAATCTAGTGACGTGCACGCTAGGATGATGAGTACAAAGAGAAGGCTAGAACTCCCATCATGGGCTCACCAATGTGGCTGGGCCCCGACCCCTGACGGAATATATCCCAACATTTCCATGTCTCGCCCTTGCCTTCCTGTGGGTCCTCACAGAGAGCCTCTCCAATGTGCTAGACTTTCTCTACTGTCTTAATTCCATGGATAGCAATGCACGACAGACATACCTCAGCCACTCCTTACCTCCTGCATGACTGGAGCATCTCATCTCTGATATGAGCTTCTGGTCTGATGTCTTTGAACCACATCCATACCACCCTCTAGTGGCTCTGCTTCAAATTCCCTGGTTTTTAACACGGGCCCCCCCTCAGTTACATCCCTCACTGTTCCCACTGTCCAACTCCCTTCTGTGGGTTGCTTTGCCCAAGTAGATGTAAATTCCTCGAGGACAAGGACTATATTTTTCTTTGCTTACATTTCTATCCACAGACGTTACAACAATGATTGGCACAGAGTACATGCTTCTGAAATCACTGCCTGACTTGACTCCTTGGATAAGGGTCAGACTTGAAAATTGGCTGAAGGAAAGGGAACAGAGAAGAGAACAAGCATTTATTAGACACTTATTATGTGCCAGCCCAAGTGTGCTAAGTGTTTTACAAATATTGTCTCAGCCTGCTTATGCTAATCCTATATCTCTGCCAGTCTTTTGGGGCTTCACACCTCAGAGAAAATTCTAAGATTCATTATAATACTCACAACATACAATATCACATGAAGAATGGTTTTAAAAATATATTTTGTGTGTCCTAGAGAACAGATTAGGGTTGCTAATTGTGTACAACTTGCCAAATGCAATCTCAGTTATTCTTTTCTTCCCATTTAATTTGGGACCATCATTGATGACAGAATCAAAGATCTAGTGCTAGAAAAGACCTTGGGGACCATCAAATCTCACCCATTCATTTTACGTTGAAGACACTGTGATCCAGAAAGTGTAGTGAATGGACCAAGGTCACACAGCTAGTAAAAATCTGAGACAGATTTGAGCCCAGGTCCTTCTGATTCAAAGTCCAGCCCTTTACGTATTATACCAGGCTTCCTCTCAATCTAATTGTCAATCTGTTGTACAGGTCCCAAATACGTACACTCTGATCAAGTCACTCAATAAACAGGCTATCCAAATGTTAGTCTAAATAGTAGACACTTTTTGGTCATCCATTTTGTTTTTCTGTATGGTTTGTTAATCCAGAACCTTCTGAGTCATCAATAGTCACATTGAGGAGGATTGATTGTCATGAGCTTCTGAAGCACCTTACTATCTACCAATAAGGAGCCTTCTTCTATTGGGATCCCTTAGAAGATATCTAACATGACTATGGCAAACAATACTAGTCAGAACAAGTCTTCCTGCACTAGACCTAGACTGATGTGAATAATCAGAGTCCTTAAGTATATTCATCACTGTGGTTGGATCTGCCAAGGAATCCTGGATGCTGTTTACATAGAATGCCCCTTGTTGCAAAGGAGTCTTTGAGTCAACATTTTGCCATATCACATTAAATGCATTGTTCCAGTCAATGAACAGTGAATTCATTGGGACCCTGTGTTCTTTGCACCTTTCAGCCAATTTGAGGATTATGAAACCAGGTTCTTCTACCAAATCTAGTCAGAAAGCTTGTCTATTTCTTCCCACATTCCCATTAAGAATTCCCTGAGAGGATAAGTGATCATTTCTACAAAAATTTTATAAAGATGAAACCATGGGGAGGTGGGCTGGCATTTGTTGGTGCTCCACTTGGGGAGTAGAGTTGGTATTGTCCATTTCCTGTAATATCTCACAAAACTCTATTCTTACACGTGTGTTGGCCACCATTTTGATTTCCTCCATGTGGACCTGGTGTAGCCTAATTCTTCCTGAGGTCATTTTCATAAGTGTCATTTCTATAGCTTTGTGCCACACATCTGGGATTGAGGTCAGAGAGTCCAATTGTGATGGTTCCTCTGTCATTGATAATCACAAGATAGTTATAGATAGATTGCCAAATTGGCTACATTTTTTTCCAACCAGTTTCATCATGGAAGTCTCTCAAGGTGATGTGCCCAAGTCTGGTCACAAGTCAAAGTTTTTCCACAATGCCATGGTAACACAAGATGAGACCCTGAGGAACAGCTATGTGATAGGACTTTCCGAAGGCCACACGGTGACTGGCAGCACAAGTGAGCCTAGAAACTGATTTCTTGGCTCTGTGCTATGCTTTGTCCATGAGGAAACAGCAGTGTTGGGACCTCTCCATATATGGC
Source organism: Petaurus breviceps papuanus (assembly GCF_028583685.1). Classification (NCBI taxonomy): domain Eukaryota; kingdom Metazoa; phylum Chordata; class Mammalia; order Diprotodontia; family Petauridae; genus Petaurus; species Petaurus breviceps. The sequence continues at coordinate 2,978,668 of NW_027186310.1, forward strand.
ACTGTATTCAGGGGTCAGTTTGCTTATCTTACTGAGCTTAATTCTTGCTCCTCCAAACAACACCGCACATTCTCCAGAGCACATGAAAACAACATCATTATCATCATCACCTTGCCACCTGCATCCAAGGCAGTCTGGCCTAAAGGTCTCTCCCCAAGATCTGCCTGCGGTTCCTCAGTTAGGGCTCTTTTTTAGGCTACCTCTCTCTCTCGCCTTGCTGCACAACATATCCCACCCCTTGTGTCAAAGACACAATGTCAGAGTGTCAAAGCCTCCTGAATGACCCTCCCTGTAAACTTAAAAGGTATATTCTGGGCCATTGTCAAAAGGAGAAGCTCCCAGGTGATCCAAGGGGTTCCTGGGCATACCTCACAGGGGACCAATCCATAGCACTCAGCTACCTCTCCTGGAGAAGCCTTAGAACATCTTCCTAGGTCCATGAAAGAAAACCTTAGGCTTGTTCCTGGATTTCTAAGACTCAGCATCTCTTTCTTCCAACTCCTGAACATTAAAGAGGGGGTAAAACTTACCTAGAATCCTCAGAGAACTGAGCACTCTCAAGAGGCCAGCTTGGGGGCAGGAAGGGGACATTGTAGAGGTTCTGCCCTGTGAAAGCTGTACCTGTCTTCTCAAATAAGTTAAATGCTTTGTGAAGTTGTAAGGGGAAGAGAAATGAAAGCTATTGGCATCATCATCATACCACCCTTATCTTCTTCACCATATCATAAAGGTGAAAGGGAATGTCAGACTTATTTGTATTACAATGCTTCCTCCACTCTATTTTCTCGCACTAGCTGAACTGGACAGCTCCATATTCTTTGAACTCAACCTCCAATCTCCTGCCGCTGTGTACTTGGACAGGTGGCACCCATTCCTCCCCCCCCCAAAAAAAAATATTTTCCCTCCTTGATTCTACCTCATGGAAATCTTAGTTCCCTTCAAGACTCCACTCCTACAGATAGCCTCTCCTCATCTGCCCAGGTTGGAATATCCTCTCCTCAGAGGACAGACAGGATCCCTCAGGGAGAAAATTTGCAGGCCACTGCATATCACCCAAGGCTATCCTTTAGTCTCTGATTAGTCCAGGTGTCAGTGGAAGGAAGAGTCTCACGCTAGAGTTGGTTACTTTCTTTTTATCTATTTAGGGGAAAATACGTATATGCTTCCTTCCCCCTAGCTCTGCCATCTCCCTCAGAAATGGTCACATTTCTCTCTTAAATCACCTTGTATTTACATTCTGCTGTATCCCCTCAAGAACAAAGGTCGGAGTCACTTTCATTTCTGCCTTCTTATTCACAGTGTTTAGTACTGCCCTGTAGAAAAGAGAACAGCATAAACAGTGGGAGAATTCAAACACAGAAGGGCCCAAAGGGACCATAGGTGAGTGGCATGGGGTCACTCCAGAAGTCAATAGTTCGGTGGGCTTGGATCCAAGTGTACATCTTCTGACATCAAACCAGGGACATTCCTCCCTGACCACCTGCAAAGGGGGTCTTTGAGTCACACACAAAAAAAGCCTTGTAAAAAATCAACTCTCCTATTTTCAAAACATTTTAAAATTTGCCAAGGCCCAGTGGACTTGGAGTCTGATGTCTGCTGTTCAGTTCACCATTCCGTTATTTCCTAGCTTTGTATTTGAACAAATTGCCCTCCTCCACTCTGGGCCTTGGTTTCTTCTTATTTAAAATGAAGTGTTGGACTTGGTAATGTATGGACAGATATATGGTCCTTAAAATAGCCCTGAGAAGGTGACCCTGGAGTAAAGTGGAGTAGAGTCTTTTGGATTGGTCTCCATGTCAGCTCAAGTCAGAGGGCCTGAGTTCAAATCTTTCTTCTTCCTTGTACCACTATGTGAATACAGAATAATCACTTCCTTTGTCCTCAGTTTCCTCACCTGTATAATAAGGAAATTGGCCAAGATGATCTCTGTAACCCCCTTCTAGGTCAAAACCTAAGGTTCTATGATCCAATGAATCAATGTTCAGGCATGACTAGATCCATTTTAGAGATGAAGATAATAAAGCCTACTTGGGGATGACCAGCAGTTTGCCCAATCTGTTAGGAAGAGAGATAGAAAGAGCCCCTGGTCTCATAGGCTAGTGTTCCCTCCTGCCTTGCCTGTGCCCTTCCATCACAGGGCTGTGGGGATGCCCAGGTCCCTGTTCTCATCAATCTCTTTTTTTAATTTTATGTTTATTTTTAGTTTACAACATTCATTTCCAAAAGATTTTGAGTTACAAATTTTCTCCCCATCTTTCCCCTACCCACCACACCAAAATGGCAATCCCACTGAATACCCCCCCAATCTGCTCTCTCCTATATTCTCCTCCTCAAACTTTCCAGTAGGGCAAGATGGATCTCCATACCCTAGTGCCTGTATATCTTATTTTCCAGTTGCATGTATAATAATAATAATAATTTCAAAATTTGATTTAAAAATTTTAAATTCCAGATTCTTTCCCTTCTTCCCTTGTCACCCACCCTTACTGGGAAGACTAGCAATTCAGTATAGGTTGTACATATATAGTTATGCAAAACATTTCCAATAGTGGATATATTGTGAAAGACTGACTATATTTCCCTCCCTCCTATCCCACCCCCTACTTGTTCTTTGACCCTACTTTGACTCTACTTTGACCCTGACCCTTTTCAAAAGTGTGTGCTTCTAACTACCCTTACCTACAATCTGTCCTCCCTTCTATCATCCCCCCTCATATCCCCTTCTCCCCTACTCTCCTATAGGGCAAGATACCCAATTTCATGTGTATGTCATTCCCTCTTTAAGCCAAATTCAAAGAGACTAAAGTTGACCCATTCCCTTTTGCCTTCCTCTTCTTCCCCTCCATTGTAACATCTTTCCCTTGCCTCTTTTATATGAGATATTTTACCCCATTCTGTCTCTCCCCATCTCCTCTCATTATATCCCCCTCTCACCTTTTAATTTTATTTTTTAAAAATCATCCCATCCTATTCAATTGGTCCTACGCCTTCTTTCTATGTATACATGTACATGTATATAGACACACAAAGATATGTATTCATATGCACATACACCCTCCCATATAGATATATATATATGTATGTGTGTATATATACATATATATATATATGCATTTATATTCCCTTCAACTATCCTCATACTGAGAAAAGTTTCATAAGCTAAAATTATGTTTCCATTTAAGGATGTGAATAGTTCAACTTTGATAAGTTTCTTATGATTTCTTTTACCTTTTTACCTTCTCATGCTTCTTATGTTTCAAAGTCAAATTTTCTATTTAACTCTGTTTTTTTTCATCAAGAATGCTTGAAAGTCTGCTATTTCATTGAATGACCATATTTCCCCTGAAACATGATACTTAGTTTTGCTGGGTAGATGATTCTTGGTTTTAATCCTAGCTCCTTTGACCTCCAGAATATCATATACCAAGCCCTATGATCCTTTAATGTAGAAGCTGATAGATCTTGTGTTGTCCTGATTGTGTTTTCACAATCTTCAAATTGTTTCTTCTTGGTTGCTTGTAATACTTTCTCCTTGATCTGGGAACTCCGGAACCTGGCTATAATTTTCCTAGGAGTTTTCTTTTTGGGATCATTTTCAAGAGGTGATTAGTGAATTCTTTCAATTTCTATTTTGCCCTCTTGTTTTAAAATATCAGGGCAATTTTCCTTGACAATTTCTTGAAGCATGAGTTCTAGGTTCCTTTTTTTGATCACAGCTTTCAGGTACTCAGATAATTTTTAATGGTGTCTCCTGGATCTATTTTCCAGGTCAGTGGTTTTTTTAATGAGATATTTCACACTGCCTTCCATTTTTTTTAATTTTTTGATCTGTTTTATAGTATCTTGATTAATCATAAAGTCATTAACTTCCATTTGCTCTAATCTAATTCTAAAGAAATTATTCTCTTCAGTGAGCTTTTGAATTTTTTTTCCATCTGGCAAATTCAGCTTTTTAAGGTATTCTTCTCATTGGCTTTTTGAGCCTCTTTTGCTATTTGACTTAGTCTATTTTTTAAGGTATTATTTTCTCCAGAATTTTTTTGGGTCTCCTTTAGCAAGCTGTTGACTCACTTTTAACGATTTTCTTGCATAATTCTCATTTATCTTCCCAATTTTTCCTCCACTTCTCTCATTTGATTTTCAAAATCCTTCTTGAACTCCTCTATTGCCTGTAACCAATTCATATTTTTCTTCAAAGCTTTTGCTGCAGGAGTTCTGACTTCATTATCTCCCTCCCATTCCATGCTTTGATCCTTATTGTCCCCCAAAAAATAATCTAAGGTTTTATTGCTGTATTAGCTTTGCTTCCTTTGCTTGCTCATGTTGCCACTCAATTACTTGATTTTTTAGCTCTTTGCCACAGTAGAATTCTGCTTCCAGAGAAGAGAGCTTTGTCCCAAATCACTGAGGTTTTGCAGCTTCCAGAGCTATTAGTTGGGTGCCTCTAAGCCCCCATAAGCTCTGGGCCATGGGCCAGACCCAGAACTGGCCCACTGGCCCCAGGACCACCACCCAAGACTGAGATCCAGATCCAAGGAGGCTCAAAAATTGCACTCTGAATGGTTGCTTCATCCCCCTACTGTATGCAGGCCAGGAACTATGAAGCAGCCACATAGGTGGTAGCTGCAGGGCTGCCGTGCCTCCACTGCTTTTCACCCTGGGGCAGGGGCTGGACCCTGCTTCTCCATCCCCCCCCAACATTTGCAATGGAGTTCCACACTGACCTTTCACTTTGTCTTTGGCATTTATGGGTTGATAATTCTGGAAAGTGCCACAGCTGCTGATGATCCAGTCTCCTGAAGTCCCTCCAGCCCATGCTGCTTGGGGCTGCCCTGGGGCTATAACTGTGGGCTCATGTGGGGCTGGACTTGGCTCCCAGCATGCTGTGAAGGACCCTTCCTGCCAGCCTGCTGGGCTGCCTTCAGTGGGACATTTGTTTCTCTCTGTCACTTCGTGGCTTCTGTAGCTCTAAAATTTGTTTAGAGTCATATTTTATAGGTATTTGAGGTGGTTAAGGGGGAAGCTCATAGAGTTTTCCTGCTTCTATGCTGCCATCTTCTTGCTGCTCGCTTTTCCTCAATCTCTTACTGTTACTATGCCTAAGACTGCAATGTCCCCCCAACTGACAACACATGTTCTCCTCCTGCCCCCATCATCGTCATCATCATCACCAACACTAACATTTATGTAGCACCTACTATGTGCTAAGCCCTGGGACAAACACTGTACAAATATTACCTCTCTAATTGTTACAACAGCCCTGGGAGGGAAGTGCTGCTATTATCCCCATTTTACAGATGAGAGAACTAAGATAAACAGAGGTGAAGTGACTTGCCCAGGGTCACATAAGTAGTAAATTTCTGAGGCTGGATTAGAACTCAGATCTTCATGACAACATGTCCAGTGTTCTCCCACTGAGCTGCCCATCCTCCTAAGAAGAATGGTACTTGTAATTCTTTTTATGGCCATTTCATGCACCGAGGACTGCTTCGGTGGCTCTGGTTCCTTCCACATTCCCTTAAGTTAAGATCATGACAAGAGCACCAGCTGAGGATCAAGACTTGTGTTCAAGGGCTGTCTCTACCACTGTGTGATATCCAGCAAACAACTTCCATTGACAACCAGTCTGGATATCATGTGTGTACATGGTCATGTATTTACATGCTTTCTACCCCATTAGAATGGGATTCTCCCTGAAGGAAAGGACCAGGAGAGTGGAATCAAGATGGCAGAGTAGAAACAAGACTTCTGCAGGGCTCCCACTCCCACATCCTCAAATTATATAAAAAAAATGACTCTAGACAGAATTTGGAGCTACAGAACCCACAAAAATGACACAGAGAAGCTAACCTCCTGCTGAGGCCAGACTGGAAGGCTATCAGGAAGCTGCTAGTGAAGCCACCCCAGCCATGCACAAGCTGGAGGTTTTAGCCTCAGGGAGAGCCTGATGAACCACCAGATAGAGGGACTTCAGATCACCAGCAGCTGTGCTGATTTCCAGAATTATCAACCCATAGGTGCCAAAGACAAAGTGAGAGGTCAGTACAGCGTGGACTTTAGGACCTGGGAATACAGGAGTGTGGTCAGCCTTTGCCTCCAGGGTGAGAAGCAGTTAAGGTGCCTTGGCTATGCAGCAGTGGACCTTGTGGCTGCTTCAGAGCTCCTGGTCTTCAGATTGTAGGGGGACCAAGAGACCAGTCTGAGGGGTAATTGCTCTTGCTTTAACTTGCTTGGATCTGGATTGCTAACGGTGGAGGTCCTGGGGTGCATGAGCAGTCTGCCAGAATGTGTGGAGGCTTCAGAGAGGGCACCGAACTAATAGCTCCAGTAGCTGTGAAAACCCCAGCATTTTGGATAAAGATCCCATTTCTGGTAGCAGAGTTATACTGTGGCAAAAGGCTCAAAAGTGAAGTAAATGAGTGGCAAGATGAGCAAGCAAAAGAAGCAAAGCAAAGACAGGAATCCAACTTTACACTCCTATTTTGGGGACAAAAAGGATCAAAGCATGGAATAGGAAGAAGACAGTGAAGTCAGAACTCCTGCACCAAAAGCTTCCAAGAAAAATATGAGCTGGTTACAGGCCATAGAGAAGCTTTAAAAAGATTTTGAAAACCAAGTAAGAGAAGTGGAGAAAAAATTTGGAAGAGAAATGAGAACAATGAAAGAAAATTATGAAATGGGAGTCAACAACCTGACTGAAGAAAATAACACCTTAAAAAATAGACTAATTCAGATGACAAAAGAGACTCAAAAAGTCAATGAGGAAAAGAATGCCTTAAAAAGCAAAATTTGCCAAATGGAAAAAGAACCTCAAAAGATCACTGAAGAGAATCATTCCTTCAGAATTAGATTGGAGTAAATGGGAGCTAGTGACTTTATGAGAAATTAAGATACTATTAAACAGATCCAAACAAATGAAAACATAGAAGGCAGTGAGAAATATCTCATTTGGGAAAACCACTAACCTGGAAAATAGATCCAGAAGGGATAATTTAAAAATTATTGGACTGCCTGAAAGCCATGAACAAAAAAAGAACCTAGAAATCATCCTTCAAGAAATTCTCAAGGAAAATTGCCCCGATGTTTTAGAACCAGAGGGCAAAATAAAGGTTGAAAGAATCCACCAATCAACTCCTGAAAAAGATCCCAAAAAGAAAACTCCTAGGAATACTATATCCAGGTTCTGGAATTCCCAGATCAAGGAGAAAATATTACAAGCAGCCAGGAAGAAACAAATTTGAATATTGTGGAAACACAATTAGGATAACTCAGGACCTGGCAGCTTCTACACTGAGGTATCAAAGCATTTGGAATATTATATTCTGGAGGTCAGAGAAGCTGGGATTAAAACCAAGAGTCACCTACCCAGCAAAACTGAGTATCATGTTTCAGGGGAAAATCTGCTCATTCAGTGGAATAGAGGACTTTCAAGCAATCTATTGTTTTTTAAGCAATTGGGGTTAAATAACTTGCTTATTACACGGCCAGTTATTTCTGGGTGTGGTGCTAAGTATCTGAGCCTGGATTCTATCCCAGGTCATCCCGACTCCCGTGCTCTTACTCACTGTGCCACATGCCCCCCCCCCCACTTTCAAGCATTATTTTCTTGATGAAAAAACCAGAGTTGAATATGAAATATGACATTCAGATACCAGAAGCAAGAGAAGCATGAGAAGGTAAACAGGGAAAAGAAATTATAAGTAACTTCTCCAAGTTGAACTACTTATATTCTTACATGGAAAAACGATAATTGTAACTTATGGAACTTTTCTCAGTATGACAGTAGTTGAAGAGAATACATATATATGTATTTGGTGCTTTGTGTTTTTTTTACAAAAGGGGAAATGTTTGTCAGGGAGAGGCAGCCTCTTTGATAGATCTTGGGTATGTCTATATAGGAGGGTATACGGGCATATGAATACATATGTGAGTGTGTCTATATATGTCTACAGGTATGCATAGATAGAGGGCACAGGACCAATTTTATAAGAAGAGATGATACTTAAAAAGGTGAAATTAAGAGGTGAGAGAGAAATATAATGAGAGAAGATGAGGAGAGACAGAATGGGGTAAATACATATCTAATGGGGTAAATAAAATGTAAAAGAGACAAGGATAAACCGTTACAATGGAGGGGAAGAACAAGAAGGCAAAAAGGAAAGAGTCAACCTTATTCTCATTGAATTTGGCTTAGGGAGGGAATGACATACACACTAAATAGGGTATTTTGCCCTACAGGAGAGTAGGGGGGAAGGGGATGAGCAGGGGGGATGATAGAAGGGAGGGCAAGTTGGGGGGAGGGATGTTGGAAGCACCCACTTTTGAAAAGGGACAGGATCAAAGTAGAGACTAGAACAAGTGGGGGGTGGGATAAGGATGGAGGGAAATATAGTCAGTCTTTCACAATATATCCACTATGGAAGTGTTTTGCATAACTACAATTATAGCCTGTATTGAATTGCTTATCTTCCCAGTGAGGGTGGGTGACAAGGTAGGAAGGCAAAGAATCGGGAATCCAAAGTTTTAAAATCAAATGTTTAAATATTTATATTTATTATTATTATTAACATTTTACATGTTACTGGGAAATAAGATATATAGGGGCATAGAGATCCACCGTGCCCTACTGGAAAGTCAGAGGGGGGATGGGGGAAGATATGGGAGGGAGCAGATTGGGGGAGGGGATATTGAGTGGGATCACTGTTTTGGGGTGGTGGGTAGGGAAAACAGGGAGAAAATTTGTAACTCAAAATCTTGTGGAAATGAATGATGTAAACTAAAAAATAAAAAATAGAGGAAAATTTTTTTTAAAAAAGAAGGCAAGGACCAGTCTAAGTATAGTACCTGACACAAAGCCTGCCCTTAATTAATGCATGCTGACTGGCAAATTGACTCATTGTGGCATCAGTTTCCTTCCACTTTCAAAGGAGGAAATTGGTATAATAATCTCAAGGTTTCATTTAAACTCAGATATTCCCTGTTCTCAGGTCCCTCCCAATCCTGACATTCCCTATTCTAAGGCCCCTTCCAGCCCTGACATCCCTTGTTCTCAGGACCCTCCCAGCTTTGACATGCCTTGTTCTAAGGCCCCTTCCAATACTGATAATCCCTATTCTAGCTTCCCTCCCAGCCTTGACATCCCCTGTTCTAAGTCCCCACCCAGCTCTGCCATCCCCTGTGCTCAGGGCCCACCCAGCTCTCCCATCCCCTGTTCTCAGGGCCCACCAAGCTCTGCCATCCCCTCTTCTCAGTCCCCTGCCAGACCTGACATCCCCTGTTGTAAGGCCCCTCCCAGCTCTGTTATTCTAAGTTCTACTGTCCTGCAAAGCTCTAACACTGGCTATGTTCTAAGCATCTCTTCACTCTGCTACTTTCTTTAATACCTCAAGGATTAATCATTTTAATGATCTTTTCATTCTGCTGCATATAAATCCTAACCTCACCATGTTCCAGTAAATTAGTAGTCAGTATTCAGGGGTTATCTATCTATTTATCTGTCTGTCTCTCTGGGATCAGGCCATATCTCTGTCCAACAAACACCAAGTGGTATTTCCCAGCATCTTGCCTGGAGTAATGTCCATCCCCTGGACCAGCCGGGGCTCCAGGCCCTTACCTGGTGTCACAGCCTTGGATGCCTGGGCCCTCCCTTGCTCCCCAGGCCCCCTTGATTCCCTGTACTGCATTTTTCTCTGAATTTACCACCCACTTCCATGAGCATCTGACAAGGATTTCACCAGTGGCCTCTCCATTTGTTCCTCCCCAGGATGAATTTCCAAGGGAAATAAGGAACAGTCTCAAACCTTATTTGGAAATCTAATTGTTATTACAGCTTTAAAAGAAACAAAACCTCATTTTCTCATGTTCCAGTGAAATGTCACCCCAGAGCTTTCTGAGAAATTTCAAAATTAGACATCGTGGAATATCGATCAGAACTGGCTGTGGGTCATTCTTCTCCATAGGTCCACAGTCAGAGAACACTGAAACTGGAAAGGCCTCCTAGGTCAAAGCCAAGGACTCAGACTGTGGATGAGGAGACCTAGGCCCAGCAAGATAAAGTGAGGAGGCCATGTTCACAGAACTCAGCACCTCAAACCAAGGGAGGGAGTAGCCTAAGGGAGAGTGCCTGAGCTAACAGCCAGAAGCCATGGGTTTAACTTTTGCCTGGACATCCTCATAAGAACCTCCTGATGTCAACGATATTTCCCCATGCTTCAGCACCTGGCTCACAGCGTCTCCCTCCTCCCTAATTCCCGCCCTGGTATTACAGGACTTTGACATACACATGGATGCTCTCTCAACCCCCCAGCCTCCCAGCTCCTCACCTCCCTCACTTGCCATAACCCCTTCTTCCCCAAAGCTTAGATACACACAGTGATGATCAGGCCCTTGATCGGGGGTGGGGAATCATCAGACTCAAGCCTACCGCTTCCCCAAGGATTTGTTCTATGAAGTTTGGATTCAGTCAAAGAGCCACTCTTGAGGACCTAGAGGGCCACGTGTGGACTCCAGTCATCAGGTTCCCCACCTGGGTCTAGCCAATCAACAAAATAATAAATCAAGCCCTTTGCCTAGTTCTATGGTGTAAACGTTCATCCTAAAAATTTAACAATCAGCTTTCTGAAACCATAAAGTGCCGGCACTGAGCAGACCCCGGGCACAGTCCCGGGAAGGCAGGATTACTGGTCGTGAAGCCCGGGAGGACTCCGCCAGCCAATGCTGGCTCCATCCCTGTGGAGGGGCCACTGTTCTGTGCCTGAGCTCCCCAGATAAATGAAGCAGCGATCTGGCAAAAGGGGGGGCCAGATCACCTGAGGGCCGACCCACAGGCATAACCTTGGACAAGTCACTTCATCTCTCTGGGTCTCCGTTTCATCCTCTAGAAGATATGAGAGGTGACCCAAGCCACCTGTGAGTCTCCTGTGGACCCTGGAGGTGGGGAGACTCCCACTGCCTGTGAAGGAGAGGTCAGTTCTGGAGGGGGGGAGGAGGCCCCAGCCAGCTCTGGAGGGGGGATGCTATATTTTCCTTTTGGAAACTGAATCATTCAGCCTTGGGCGGGCTGAAAGGAAGGATGGGGGAACCATGTGGAAGGAAGCCTCTGGCCAGCAGAGGTAGAGAGACTAGACGCCCTTCCATAGGGATGGGAGAGGGAGAAGTTGACCAGCAAGGATCGCATACAGTGAGAAAATTAACGAATAAATGAATTCTGACCAAATAAATGAATCGATATATCGATCAATAGATGAATAAATCAGTAAACTCTAAAGAAGAAACCAGCAGGTGAGCTCAGGGCTAAAGCCCGGGACAGGCTGGCAGGGATTACATGGGAAGGAGCCCCAGCTCCCCCCACTCCGCGCTGGGACCTGCAGCCAAAGCCCAGCTGCCCCGGCCCGGCACAGCCCGCATCCCCTGAATTGTGTGCTCCCGTCTGGCCTCAAAGCTAAGAGACATTGACAAAGTCACGTAACTTCTCCAGTTTCGGGGAGACCCCGGCTCCCCCAGCAGGGCATTGGGAGGTTTCTGAAGGGGACGAATGTCCTCGGAGGGAGCTCGGGAGAGCCCGGCTGGGGGCCCCACCAGGGGCTTTCTGTTTTTAGCAGTTAATCCAACCAGACAGGCCACCTCATTTCCTGGTTTCTGAAGCGGGTTCTCGGCTGGTGATCTGGAGTCCATTAGTCCTCACCGATCCACCGGTCAGTTTGTCTGCGCGTGCAGGTAGCATCTCTCCCACAGTCACGGCCAGCTTCCTTGGGACTCACTGTGTGTATGCCTTTTTTACACAATTTCCCTAGGCTTCAGGGCCAAACAGAGAAACTCTCCTGTAGTTTAACAGGGCACAAAGTGCCAGGGCCATGCTGGACCCCAAGGATGCAGAACAAAGATGAGACCTCTCTGCCTGAGGAGTTCCCCTTCTCTTGGGAGAAACAGCCATGAACACCCAACAAGGTTTAAAAAAGAAAGTGGCGCCTTGGAAGCCCAAGGAAAACTGGATCGGGAATAAGACCTAAGCAAAAAAAAGGGGTTCTTGGGAGGCAGGGACTAAGGAACATTTCCACCTCTATCAATGAACACTGAAAAAGGTTGGGCAGTAGTTGATGGACTGTGGAGGGGGGTGGCTGAGGGGGGCTTGGCATGGCACAGAGAGGCAGGAGCCCTGGCCCCAAGTCTAGCTTCTTATCCAGGCTGGCAAGTCAGGGACTCACCTTCAGGATCCCAGACAGCTCAAGATTATGCATAGGTCTCCATGAGGGAGGAGGGTTTCCTTATTGGAAATGCCCCAAATCAAGGCAATCACACATCTGAATAAAAAAGAAACACACACACATATGTACATACATATATACACATCCATATCTGTACATATACATGTGTGTGTATATGCATATACATATATAGTCTAGTTTTATAGGACAAATAAATCAAATAGTAAGAAACAATAATAATAACATGTATTCATATACTGCTTCAAGGTAGGCAAACCCCTTATAGAGTATAATCTCTTTTGATCTTCACCTGACCCCCAGCTGGCTGGGCTCTTCTTCTCTGGGTGGGTGACGAGGGAGGTAGGGAAAGAATCTGGAATTCAAAAGTTTAAAATAAAATGTTTTAAAATATATATTATTATCAATATTATTTTACATATAACTGGAAAATAAGATATACAGGCACTGGGGCATAGAGATCCACCATGCCCTACTGGAAAGTCGGAGGGGGCATGGGGGAAGATGTAGGACAGAGCAGATTAGGGGAGGGGGTATACAGTGGGATTGATGTTTTGGAGTGGTGGTAGGGGAAAAATGAGGAGAAAATTTGTGACCCAAAAATCTTGTAGAGATGAATGATGTAAACTCAAAAATAAAAAAAAAATAATAACTAAAAAAAAGTGGCCTTGCTTTCAATTTCCTTATACTCCAATGTATGATATAGCAAGTTAAATAAAGAAAAGTTCAGAAGCATAAAAAAGAGCCTAGAAATCATCCTTCAAGATATTATCAAGCAAAATTGCTCTGATATTCTAGAACCAGAGGGCAAGTTAGAAATTGAAAGAATTCACTGATTGCCTCTTGAAAAAGATCTCAAAAAGAAAACTCCTAGGAATATTATAGCCAAATTCCTGAGTTCCCAGGTCAAGGAAAAATATTACAAGCAGCCAGGAAGAAACAATTTGAGTATTGTGGAAACACAATCAGGATAACACAGGATCTGGCAGCTTCTACATTGAGGGATCGAAGGGCTTGGAATATGATATTATGGAGGGCAAAGGAGCTATGTCTTCATAGGAAGGTCATTCAGAAAGTCTGTGTTCCACAAGGCCTCAGGGGACAAACAGTTCACTACTAAGCCAGCCACCCAAAGTCCTCCACAGAAGAAGCAGCTTTGAGTTGGGATTAAAAGGTGAGTGGAGTTACCCCAATCAAGGAGAGAAAGCAGTTGAACTGCAGGGTAAGAAAGGAAGCAGCTGTTGTCACTAAGCCCAAGGACTGACTATTTTCTGTGCAGTAACAAAGAAAACTCAGTAAACTAAAATCTGGTGTTTCCTCAAGTGCTCCCTTCAACTGGGATTGCAGAGTGTACACTCAGTGGAAAGACCATTGGCTCCTGGAATCAGAGGGCTTCAGTCCAGCTCCCATGCAGAAAGCCTTGTGTGTTGTCCTGGAAGATGCTTGGGTTGTACTTTCAGAAGACCTGGAACTTATCTTGGTGATGGTTTTGTATCACCAGACCTTGGCACTACCTTCATGGCCCTTCCCTATCCTCTCAGGAAGGAATGAATAAATCAGAGGGTATGGGACACCTCCAGGTGGGAAGACTGATATTGTAGGTCTCACCCAACTGCAACAGGGTCCCCCTAGCCCCTTCCATATGAGAGCAGGCAGCTGGATCACAGATAGACTTATTAGGGCTCAGTGCAATGATGGGCCCCCCTCCCTACACCCCATATCCCTCAGCAAGGTCATTCTCTGACCCTCATTCCCTTTATTACCTGCACACTACACAAATAATGGAAAGACAATCTTCCCTCTCAGTTCCTGGTAGGCCTTCATTGCATTGATGGGGATATTAGAATAGTCTAAATCGTTTTCATTAAAACACAGCCTATTACTGTAGGTTAGGAAGAGAGTATCACAGGTGGGAATTTCAGCTCTGCCGTCTCATTCTCAGAATTACAGGAAAATGGATGTCTCTCCATCTTCTCTACTCGTGGGTAATCACACAGCCGTGACTGGTAGGCCTTAATGAAAGACCCCTCCAACACCAGAATGGACATCTACTTTTGCCTTCAACAGAAAAATCCTGGTTCATTAGCAAAAAAAATCAGAGATATCTGTCGACTGGGAGAATACTTGGAATTCAATCCCGGGAGTAAAATGTCATAAATCGCTGTTAATTTGGGGCTGTTTACTGAAAATTTAATGCCTGCAGAAAATCTATTTGTACCATCACAAATGTAATCATCCCTACTCGGGAGAAAGCAGGAAATGAGTGTGGTGATCTGGGCTGGGGCTGCCATGCATGCTGAACCCCGTGCATAGAAAATGAACCTAATTAATGTTTATATGCTACCCACACAAGTAGATTTAAACACAACACAACATCCATTACAGGCACCAACTTAATCCACATGCCCAACTAGAGAAAGGAAATCTTTTTTTTTTCCCTGTGATATTATTGGTAGTAAATATTATCACTATTAATACGCAGTCATAAAATATTTTCTAAACTCCCCTGATGAAAGGGGGTAATTACCATCATGGTTGTTTTATCAGATAATTTTGGATGCTTCTGAATGATAAAACAAGAGTCATTTCCAGAGAAAAGAGGAAATATTCTTGGTACATGTAAGTATGGACAGCTCCATATCAACCAAGAGAAAAGAGAAATCTCCTTAGTGGGGGCAAACAAAGAGGGTTTACTAACATACAATTTAGAGCAAATATTGTTCTCGTTGTTGTTGAAAGGGGGAAAACTTTTATTATGCCCTAACTGCATGCAAGAATCTCTGCTCTGTGCTGCATATATAAGGGTGAAACCCAGTCTCGAGACAGGACCAAGACTCTAGAACAGGAAGGGACCTCAGGGGTCACGCCCCAATCCCAATCCCTTCATTGAACTGATGAGAAAATTGTTGAGGCAAAGAAAGATGATGTGGCTTTCCTTAGATCACATAGGTGGCTAAGCTTGAACTTGAACACAACTGTACCAGCACCCAAGTGGATTCTCTCCACTCCCACCCCACAGCCTCAAGTGCAGTTCTGCTCCTTTCTTCCTTTCTACAATGGATTGCCATCATACTTAACCCATCAATCAGGATGTGCCATCTTGCATGGAGTCAGGCTAAGGGAAAATATGGGACTGGGAGTCACTGCTGGGCTCAGCAAACCTCTTGGCCAGGGTGACTGTAGCATGACAAACCCTTCAGCCAGAGTCACTCCTGAGTGACATCATCTTCCAGCACTCTCAGTGGGGGAAGTAAGAGTCCCACATACACAGGGACAGAAGCCAGAACTCTTAAAGCACTAAGAGAAGAGATATTTGGCTACAAAAGCCATCATTACCCTCTTCTCCCATCACTTCATCTCCTCTTCCTCTTAAATTAGAGTAAAGGATCTGAACGTGCTTGCCTACTCTCAATTGATGTCCTGATGACCCTGGCTCCATACTGCACCTGACATCCCTGCTGAAACTATCTTAGTCCAATAGGTGATCAGTGTAATCCAAAGCAGGAAGGTTGGCATTGTGCTAGAGGCCAATGGGGCTAGCTAAGAGCTCACAGCTCTCCTAAAGAGGCTCAAGATTTGCTTGGGATACAAAGGGGGCTAGGGGTGGGTGGAATAGATGGTGAACTATATGGTGCAAAAGAGAGCCAGCAAGGGTAACAGAACTGTGAGCCTTTGACATCTGAACCTGGAGAACCAAGAGTTGGATGTGGAGTTTGGAGGTATAAACTATCATAGTGAGCAATGCCATCTGCATTGGCCCCTACAATTCCCCACACATCTGCCTACCTTAGTCCTTCATCCTCTGGAGGTAAAACAAACTAAACCTGGTTCCTCTGCCCCATGACATCCCTTCAGAGCCTTAAAGACCCTTGAAGACATACGTCATCACCATCACTCTACCTTTTCCAGGCCCCATAGTGAGCTGTGCTGCTGACCTCTCCCTAGCCTGTCTGCCATGCACACATCAATGCGATGTGTCCTCAGCTTGGACTCCTTTCCTTGGACACACATTGCACTACATTCATGGGTTTGTGCAGAATTCCAGGGATGGGATGATCAGAGTAGATCTGATCTGTCTGAATCCTGGATACTCATCCTCATCTGATGTAGAACCAGGTATTTCTAGTCCAGGGACCTTTCTGCTTGGCCCAAGATGCCTTCCCCACCTGACTGCAGGGACTTATTAATGGAACCCTAAGGCAGATGCCAAAGCACAGAATGGCTTAATTTATCTGTGTCTGTCTGTCTGTCTCTGTGTGTATATATGTATGTGCTTATGTATGTATATGCATACATGCACACACATGTACAGATGTAATACACACACAGTAATGGCAGTTTCCATTTCTGTGGTGGTTTAGGGTCTTTATGAAGCACCTTCCTTCATCCCTGCATGACAGAACTCTCAAGAGGTCCCCATCCCTTATCATCCCCTTCCTAAAAAGAGACAAATGAGCCTTTTGATTAGAGATGGAATACAAAAATGGGGGCCAGGACACCTTCACATCCCTCCACTCCAGTCCTTCCTTCTCTGCCCTAAGCCAGAGACCCGATGACACACTATTTATCTAATATTTCCATGAACCCAAAGGAAGATATGGGGGCAATTAATATTTTATGTAAATGTTTTGTGTGCCCCAGTGGTATTTCATGGATGTGATTAAAAATAACTCATTTAATGTAATCTAACACGAACAAATATGGGAAGACAAGATTAAATTAAATGCCTTCCCTGTGGACAAAATATTCTGAAGGTCACCACCCCTCCTCCCCCAGCAATGCCAGGGGGTTCTGCACTGGTGCATAAGGATTCAGGCCTGGCTAACAATCTCACAGGTAACAAGGCTTTAGTGAGTCAATAAGCACTTACTAAACGCCTTCTACGTGCCAGGCACTGTGCTGAGTGATGACCATATAAAGAAAGGCAAGAGACAGTCCCTGCCTTCAGGGAGCTCACAGTCTTCTGGGGGAGGTAACAATCTAACAGCTGTGCAAACCAGATGGAGACAAGAAGTCTTGTAAGAGATGGGGAAAGGCCCTATAAAAGGGCCACTTTTAGCTCTGACTTTAAGGAAGCCCAGAGACAGAGAGAACATTCCAGGTATGATGGACAGCCAGAGAAAATGCCCAGAGAGGGCGGATCTTGTGGAAGGAAGAACAAGGAAGCCAGTGTCACTGGTTTGCAGAGCACATGGGGAGACCAGAAAGGCATGTGTTGGGAAAAGGGGAGGAAGAGAAATGATATAAAGGACTTTGAATGCTGAACAGAGAATTTGATATTTGATTCTGGTGGTTATAGGGAGCCATAGGAGTTTATAGCATAGGGGTAGGGATGGGGGTGTCATGATCAGATCTGCACTTTTGCAAGAGGACAAGCTATTCTCCAAAACAAACACCCAGTCTCAGGAAGCTACAGATCTTGACCCAGGGACATAAGAGAATTAAAGACAGTTCATCAATTGCTGTTACCACACACCTCAAGATGCCCAGTTGTTGTTAGCTAGTCTTAGCAGTGTATGCTGTTTCTAAAGACCTGGCATCACATGCCCTTCCTCTTGCCCTCTGTCTCATAGAATACCTTACTTCCTTTAAGATGAAGCTTCATCTTTGGTCAGTCAGTCAGTCAGCAAGCAATTAGGAAGCACCTACTCTGTGCCTGGCCCTGTGCTGAGGACTGGGGATACACATAAATGTAAAAGACACCCCTGCCTGCCAGGAGCTTCCAGTCTAATGGCAGAGACAACATAGAAACAAGGAGGTACAAACCAGAAATAAAATCCATTTCAGACCATCAGTTAGGTGAAGGTACTAATCCACTAATCTTGGGCTTGGAATCTTTCCTGATGCCCACCCAAGGCTGGGAGTGTTCTCCAGTGCAAATTGCCTTGTACCAAATTACTTTGTATTTATTTGTACATTTCCTCTTTCCTTCTCTGTCCCAATTTGTAGTATATACATATAAATGTGGCTGGCTTCTCCATTAGGATGTAAATTCCTTGTCAATGAGGGTGTTTTTTATTCACTGTATCTGTATTCCCAATATCTCACACAGTGCCTGCCCTAGAAGGAGCCTTTAATAAATACTTGGTTGATTGATTGCATCTCCCCTGGTTTAGTTAGACCATAGGAGAAAAGAGCCACAGGAAGTCAGGGAAAGCCTTCTAGGTAACCAGACTCCCCAGAGCTAAGAAACTTTGCCAAACAAGGGTCTCACTGAACTTTCTTGCTCTGTTGTCACTACATTCAGCTCTGAGGTGTGAGGGCAGGTTTACAAACATTGGCTCAGAAGCTGCATTAGAGAAGACACAGACTGCCTCTGAGGAAGGCTCAGACCTCCCCCAGGCTTTGGCAACATCTGCTGCCTTTCTGATGCACAAGAGGACTGCTTAGTGATCCCAGGAGGGTCTCTTCTTCACCTGAAACATTCACAGTTCCTTCAACCATGCCTCTTGTGGAAAGAGCTCAAGGCTTTCACCATCCTGGGTGCCCACCTCTACACTCTCTTCAGTTTATTAATGCCCACCCTAAACCATGCTTCCTCAGACTGACCACATTCCACCAGGTGGTGCCTAAGCTGGGCAGAGGACAGTGGGGCATCTCTTGCCTTGTCCACCACACTCTTGTTATCTTCCCCTAGAGATAGGAGTGGAAATGCTCAGGGCTCCAAGCCTCCTGGACCATGATCTCCAAGGATGCTTTAGCTAGGCTCCCCTAGTTCACAATTACGATTCACTGGGAATGACTCTCCTGGAAACAACTTCCTCACAAAAGTCTCACTTAGGAATCTTTATGATTCCAGCAGTTCATCCATCTTCCAAACAGGTCAAATATTGGCCACTGCCCAGGTACAAAAGAAGAAGAAAGAGAGAAAGAAAATAGAAAATAATGTCAAGGAAATCACTCTTCATTCTCACAATCAAAGAAACAAAACTGTAGGGATTTCAGAGGTAAAAAGGGGGTACTTTTAAAAGTTAGCCTCCTTACTATAGAATTTCCTGGGCACATCTCTCTTCTTTGTCATTCAGCATTCCTCAAATAGCCCAAGGTTCCAAAAGGGCATTCAGTTCTTTCTTCCATCCCTGCTCATTTCTCTTGCCAAGGTCACAACAGGCACTAGGT
Organism: Petaurus breviceps papuanus; assembly: GCF_028583685.1. Lineage (NCBI taxonomy): Eukaryota > Metazoa > Chordata > Mammalia > Diprotodontia > Petauridae > Petaurus > Petaurus breviceps. The sequence goes on from NW_027186310.1 coordinate 2,998,008, forward strand.
ACACATCATCAGCTAGAAAGGGGAAATGTTTTGAGAGGCTTCCTGTGACCCATTTCCTGGTAAACCTGCAAGAAGGGGAAAACCAGTCTTTGTAAAGAGAGTGCGGAGGGACTCACTGGCTCCTCAGGTGCAATGGAAGGCCCATTTCCTCATTCTCTTGGTCAATATTGGCTTGTCCACATTTGCATTACCAAGCACATTGCTTCTCATCAGGAACTGGGAAGGGGTACCACTGTTAAAAAATGGGGTTTGAGCACCACACCGGGAGGTTTCTGATAGCCAGGAGGCAGCTGGTGATGCAGGGACAAGAGTGAGAGGAACTGAGCTCCAATCAGCCCCAGAAACATACTAGCTGTTTGACCCTGGGAAAGTCACATAACCTCTGTTTACCTTAGTTTCTTCAGCTATAAAAAGAGACTAATAATAGCATGTTGTTTCTAGTGTTGTGGAGATCCAATGAGATAGTATTCTTAAGGCACTTATAGCAGTGTTGGCATATTGTAGGTATTTAATGAATGCTGTCTTTTTCATACTTGATGCCCTGCTTGGGGTTCAAGAACAGGTGAGAAGGAGCTGTTGGGGAGCCAGGGAAGCATGTTTTCTGGCAAGCATTTCTGTCACTCTAGTCTTACCTGATAGATTAGAAGCTCCTCAAAGGCAGGGTCTGTATCCTTTTTGCCTTTGTATCCCAGCACCAAGCACAATGCCTAGCCCAGAGGTAGCCATTAATAAATATTTGTTTATCAATCGATTCAGACAGCTAGCCACATTGCATAGTAGAGAGGAGGTTGGAGTTACTATGAGAATACAGACACCAGCAGATGAGTCATCTCATTGATATTAACCTCAGTTTTCTCCTCTGTGAAATAGGGCTAATACTGTTAAAATCTCCTCCATAAAACTGTTGTGACGAAGGTTCTATGAGATCCTACCGATGGCAGTCAATGTTATTATCAGAGCTATCTATTATCAGTGCCAGGTTCCATCAGTGTCTCCTGCAACCAATGATCTGAAAAGTCTAGGCTGTTGCTTCCATATCTTCCCTTTCCTCCGCTTCCTCCCACAAATCCATGGGTGTTCCACCTAGAGGGTTCCATCCAATTATTCCCCACCTCTACTCAAGTTTCAAGAAACTCAGGACGTTGACTTCTTCCACACGATTTTGACTATGTCTTTTCCCCAGGCCTGTCTGAATGTATCTTTACTTTGCATCTTCCAAAGATATGACAAATGCAACCTCCAAGAATCCATTTCTGACTTCCCCCAAAGCAACAACTCCCCCTCACATATCCCAAGGTGCCTTTTCTTTGCACCTCTCTGACACATTATCCTGTAATTTTACTATTATCTAACATTCCTGCAAATTTTAAGGTTTGCAAAGCACCTTACCCAGCTCATTTGACTCTCACACCAACCATGGAAGGTAAACGCTGTTGGGATTCCTGTTTAGCATATGAGAAAGCCCAGGCTCAGAGGGATTAAGTGATTTAACCAGAGTCTAGAGCAGTAAGGATCCAAGGAAGTGTCTGATGCCCCATCTTGCTGCTTCCAAGTTTAATGTTCTATCCTCCAGGACAGGTTGATTTTCAAACATATCATGTATTTCACCATTAGGTGAATCTTATCCATTGACTAGACCAATAGTAATAATGGGCAATTATTTAGCATTTTAATGGTTTCAAATTATTTTTCACATGGATAGCAATTTGCAAGTCCTAAAGTACTGAGATGGTACTCTCTCTGTATTCACAGTTCCCATTGGGTGTGGCAAGGAGGTGGTTAATGTAAATTCAAGCTACTCTGTTGACCTGTACCCTGAAAATTATACTTCACAAGCCCCCATTGGTATGCTCACCTTGACTCTAGTCAAGTAGAGGGAACACTAAACTCCAGACCAATATTTAATGAAATATGATAAGAAGAGAAGAATTACAGCACTTTCCCCATCAAACTTATGTGGCTCTCACCAATGCACCAATGGAAGAGAAATGGACACTGCTGAATGTTGTAGAGTGTCAGGACCATTGATATCCTGGAGTTACCCCTGCTGATCATAACCTCATAGTCTCCACTATCTCTGCTCCACAAACTGACTTGGCTCGGCAGTACATTGGTCCCCTGGTCATCTGGTCACTGCCAGATATTGCTTGGCTACATTCTTTACCACCCCAAAATTCTGGCTCAGTTGAAAGCCTTGGCTAGGTTACTTCTAGAGGGGTCCAATAGGAGCAGGTGCCCTTAATCTAGCATTTCGAGGACTGAGGCATGAGATCCTTAATGGGTTTGTCTCCCTATTGCTTCTGACAAGAACAGATGATTCCAGAGCCTTGCACAAATCTGTTGCAATTTTTATCTATTTGTTGTCCTCGTGCCAATTTAATTTATGGATGCTCTTATGCTCTGTGCCTTAGGCTGTCTATGATGAAAAGCTTTATGGATAGTGTTTCCACCTTTACGGCTTGTGAATGTTTTATGTGACATTGCTCATAGATTCTTCCCATCCTCCATATTTTGTCCCATGGTCTGGAGCAATGATTCCATTAATGTGAGGAACTCCCTGTGAGGGAGCTCCCTCTACAGATACAAATCAGCAGCTCTTCTGCCCTGCCTGAAACCCTGAGGAGCTAAGTGGCTCGCTGAGAGACCAGTAGGCAAGAAGCATGAGCTAGACCTTGAACTTGGGAACCCTTAATTACAAGGTCAGCTCTCTCTCCATAAACCTCACTATTTCCCAACTTCCTCCAGGATGTTTTATAGTGCGGTTATATTCTAAACTAGCCTTTCCTCTTCTACAATCTTTCTCTCCTCGGCAAGCATAGCTCAGGTTTTCTTGCTAAGGTAATTAGTTTCTGGGCTTTTTTGGCTTCTTTTTTGTGTCAACGACTTTACTTTCCTTAAGCTTTTTAGGAAATGTTGATAATGAAGCTCAATTTTTCTGCCTGGGCATAGTTCCCTGCTTTTCACAATGATGGCTTGTTTGAATGGATCAGATTGAATTCATCATACTTCAATGGTTCTGTGTCTTCACATTTTGTCCTTCTTCACATCTGCTGTCTATTTTTACATTGGTTATTTCTAGTCAATAGTAGGACTACCCACAGATGGCAGATTTTTATGTGTCTCTCATCCTTTACTAGTCCTTTTTGTTTGGTAAGATAGTCAATTCCAGTTTTTACAGTGTTGCCCTAGTTTGTCCAGCACCATATGGCTCTTTCCTGGAAAAACAAATATTCACAATTTCTAGGCAGGAAGCTTCTGGGGAGTTGACCTTTTTCTTCTCTTACGTCTTAAACGATAATCCGATTTTCCAGTGCACTCTTCATCAGCATACCATGCACTGATCATCTTGTTGAAATCGCGAAATATCAAAGTTTATCGTGACTTCATTTGGTGGGACGTATCAGGTTATCCTTTCCTGTCTGTCTCTTCACCCTCTGCAACAAATATTGGAGAATCTCAATTTCTCTTCACTATGGTCTCCCCATCTATGGGCACTGTGAGCGCTTAATGATGAAGCATCCAAATATATTAGGGTAAGAAGCATTCATGGGTCCTGGACTATGTACCCAGCAAGGAAGAAGTCCAGAAACAAGCAGCAGCAGCCAAAGCAGTATGCATCAGAACCCAGGAGTAGAAAGGGACCTCAGACTCCAGGAGCAGGGGGAATTTCAGTTCCAATTTCTAGCCCAGTTTGAAGCCTGCAAAGGAGTAAACAGAGCAGAATCCCAGTCAAAAGGGATGCCAAAAGTTGTCCCTCTGAATGAGCAGAACTTCATAGTTGGCTGATAGTGGCTGATAGTAGCAGTATACTATTTCACAGACCCAAACTCAGGTCAGAAACTTGCAAAGCTCAAGTTGGGGATAAGGAGAGGCCTTCAATCAGATATTGAGATGGATGAGACCACTTTGGAATCACTGAAAACTTGCATGTCTCTAGCCTCAGTTGTCCCTAAGGGTCTGAATAATGCAATACTCGATAATCCCACAAAAACTATAGCAAGATCAGCCCAGATCTTCCTTTTCAGATATGTGCAGAGTCAAACTCTAATGTAAAATCTGAAGTTAGAAAGAAGGCTGGAAAAATGAGCTAAAAAGAAAAAGAAGAAGAAAAATCTCATCATAAAAAGCTATTATATTAATAGGGATGTTCAAGGCAGAAACCCAGAAAAAAAGAATGACTCCAAAACTTTACAAAGCAAAGTCTCAAAGCAAAACACAGTGTGAACACAAATACAACTAGAATTCCTGGAAGAGAAAAAGCAAAAGTTTTTTTTAAGTTAGAAATGTTCTTTAAAAATAAAATGAGACTGTTATAGGGAAAAAAATCAGAAAGAAATGAAAAGTATGGAAGAAAGAATTAGGAAGAGAATTAACACTTTGACACAGGAGGCACATAATGTTGCCCAAGAAACAAACTCTGCAAAATTAGAATGCACCAAAAAGAATCCAATGACTCCATAAAACAAGAAAATATATTGAAACAGAATTCAAAGATGGAAAAAAATAGAAGTATATTTAAGCTATCTCATAACACAAATAACCTGGAAAAAAAAAGATTGAGGAGGAAAGCAAGAAGAATCATTAGCCTACCTGAAAGCTATGACCAAGGGAAATAAAGAAACTAAATATCTCATTTCAAGAAATCTTAAAAGAAAATTGCTCAAATCTCTTAGAATGAGAGAGCAAAGCAGAAATATAAAGAATCGGCCTGCCATTATCTGAAAGAAATCACAAAATAAAAACTCACAGAAACATCATATCTAAAATCCAAACTCCTTGGTCAAATAAAATAAATACTGCAAGCAGTCTGAAAGAAAAAAGAAAGAAATTTAAGAAGTTAGGAGTCATAGTCTGAATCATACATAATTTAGCAGCTCCATAATGGAGCAGAAAGTTTCAAATGATATTCAAGAAGGCAAAAAAAAAAAAAAGAAAGAAAGGCTTACAGCCAAGAATAGCTTACCTAGAAAAAAATAAGTATAATCTTACAGTGGAAAATGGATCTTTAATGAAGTAGAGGATTTTCAAGCATTCTTGATGAAAAGGTCAGAACTGTGTAGAAACTTTGAATTTTAAACACAGTATTTAAGATAAATATAACAAAGTAAATGTGAATGACAATGGTAAATGATTAAATAAGCATGAACTGTTTAAATTTTAATATGGGGAGATGATATATATGTTTCCTCTGAATGCTATCATCATCAGGAGTCAGAGAATGAATCTAAGTAGGCAAAATTAGTGATGAAATGGTTTTGTTAATCTTAATAATATTAAAAGAAAAAGAGGGAAGAGGAATATAATGGGAAGGGTGTGGAGGAAAATTGAGGAAATTACCTAACATAATTTGTGTGAGCAAGAAGAGGTCTATATACAAGGAAGAAGGGGTGGAGGAACAGATGGCACTCAAACTTCTTTCTTTTCTGAACTGATCAAAGGGTAGAATTCAGACATTTAGAGGTGAGTACTGAAATATATTTCACTGATCGGGGAACTAGGAAAGAAAGGGAAAAGAGAAAGAGATTAGAGCAAAGGTAGGTTAAAAGAATTAGTCCTAAGAAAACAAACTCTAAGGATATACAAAAATACGCATAGCTATTTCTGAGGTGTCAAAGAATGGAGATCTGAGGGGATTTCCAACATTGGAAAATAGCTTAAAGATGGTATATAGGTGTAATGGAGTGCTGTCATGTTGTAAGAAATGATAGAGATGGCTTCAGAGAAATATGAAAAGACTTGTATGAACTGATACAGAGTAAAGTGAACAGAACCAGGGGAAGAATGTATACAGTGACAAAAATAACAATTTTGAAAAATGTAGGAACTCTCATCATTGTAATGAGCAAAAATGATTACAGAAGACTAATGATGAAACATGCTGCCCACCTCTCCAAAATTAATGTAAAAGACTTGGAGTGCAGAATTTAGAGGTGGATAGATAGGTATATAGATACACAGATAAGTCATTTTAATTCTCAAGTCTCTCACCATTATATCAGATATATATGTATAAAATATAATATATATATATACACTTAGGTTTGTATTTGGATAGGTGTGTATGCACTGTATATGTGGGTATGTGTTTCTTTTAGACATGACCAATACAAAAATTTGTTTTGTTGACTCTATGTTTGAATCAAGAGTTTTCTTTTCTTTTAAGCTCAATAGAGAAGGGATTGGAGATGGTAGATATTTGCTGACAGAAAAAAATATATATGTATGTGTTTTTAATTAAGTGGAGACTGAATAACCACATCTTAGGTGTACTGGAGAAGAGATTCTTGCTTGGTATGGGATGGACTAGTTGACTTCTGAGGGCCCATCCATCTCTGAGACTTTGAGAGTCATCTCATTATCAAATGTACATGTTCTCATCTTTCATCTTTCTCTTGTGTGGCCGTGTGAACTTGGGGTCCTGTAGGCTGTCCTTCACTAAACTTACATACCCATACAAGACACCTCAGATGGGCGTTGCTAATGAAGGCTTGTTTTACTGATTTTATCATTTACAGTAGAGTCTTTTCTAGAAGAATAAGTAATAATAATAAAATCACAGACTTGGAGGTTATCTAGTCCAACCTGGACCTCAAAAGGAACCCCTTGTATGAAACAAGTCTTGATCCAGCCTCTTGAAGACTTACGATGAGGAGTCTACTTCCTCATCTGTATAATGTGGATAATAATTACTGTAGTAATACCAGAGGCAGCTGGTGGCACAGTGCTTAGAGGACTGGGCCTGGGGATCAGGAAGACCAGAGTTTAAATCTGACCTGAAACACTTCCTACTAGTCTTGTGAAGTTGGACAAGTCACATAACCTTGGTTTGCCTGAGTGTCCTCAACTATAAAATGAGGATAATAATAGCACTACCTTGCAGTGTTATAGTGAGAATCAAAGGAAATGATAGGTGTTAAAAGCACTTAGCATGGTCACTGGCACTTAGTAGGCACTTCTAAATGCTTATTCCTTTCCTTTCTCCCTCAAACCTGTCTTTCAGAGTTGTTGTTGGTCTGATGTTGCATGGAAAGTACTATGGACATATGCCATCATCTCCCTGAGGGCAGGAATTTATTTTTTTCAGAAAGTTTATTTCCCCAGGACCTAGCTGAGATCTTACAAATGATGATTAATGAATATCTGTTTAATTGAATTGAATCAAAACATTTTGTCTTTTATGGGCAGCTGTGCAGTGCAGTGAATAGAATGCTAGACCTGCAATAAGGAAAACTCACCTTCCTAAAAACAAATCTGGTCTCAGACACTTATTAGCCTGTGACCTTAAGCAGTCACTTCAGCCTGTTTGCCTCAGTTTCTTCATCTGTAAAATTACCTGGAAATGGCAAATTACTCCAATGTCTCTGCCAGGAAATCCCCAAATAGGGTCACAAAGAGTTGGACAAAACTGAAATGACAGAACAACAACAGCAGTGTCAGCTTTGCTCAGATTGTGTTAGATTGGATTAGACAGATTTCATTCTCTGCCACCTGGGACAAAGGTATGCTGGTAGGCATCTCTCCTATCATAGTCAGTAGTGAATGTTCCTTCTCTGATGAGACATAAGACAAGGGGGATAATCAATTTGGGGAGAATTTGGATTGGTCAGGGGCCAGGAGGGAGATGCACCTCTCCTCCCATCTCTCCACGCAGAACTCTTCAGAACTGAGCCCTTTAGGTCACCACCTTCGGAAAGTCTTCTCTGATTATTGCCAGTCAGCATTTCCAATGGGAATTTCACCTTCGAGTGAAAATCAGCTTGAAATCAAGAGCACTCTCCTCCTTCACTCTGCAAAAGCATGAGTTAAATTGCTGTAATTGAGTAATCAAAGCACTATTTTTTTCTGGCATGAATGAAAGCAAGGAGTGTACAATGCGGCAGTCACTGACACACAATTTCTGGAACCTGGCAATCCTCCGGTGACATGTGGGAACACAGTTTGGCAGATGATATTTCTATAAGCCTCTGCTTCAGATTCCCATCAACCAGTGACCCACAAAGAAGGCAGCTCTGAGGAGAGGGAGGTGAGTGGGATCTCTTTGCAGAATGCTTGGTGTTATTTGAAATGAAATCCAACTTGACATTCAAGGAAGAGTTCTTCATTGAAACAAAGAACCAGATCTGAAAGGATAATGCCACCTGTCCCTCTGGGAAGCCATTGTAAGGAAAATATTTATTTTCATCTCACACAGTTCTAGGCATAACAGTGGAGAGACTTTTAGCTGGAATCAGGGGACCTGAGTTCCAATTTTGGCTTCCATACTAAATAGTTCCCATCAGTTCAACCCACAGTTGTCCAAATCCTATTATATGTAAGAATTGAAGCCCCACTGGGGATATATAAATAGATACATGGCAGACTTGCTCTCAAAGAGTATATAAACCAATGTTCCTGGAATGGCCTACTCCTGCCCAGAGGAGGCAGTGGGGGAAAGAAAAGAATGAACTGAACTCAGAGTCAGAAGTCCTGGATATGAGTTTGGAGCATCTATTATTTTCAATTCTATGCAGCAGTTTAGACAGGGCACAGAAGGTTGGTGAGCATGCAGAGATGGGCAACCACAATGAGAAAGGGACGTATACCCATGCCATATGGGAATCAGGTGAAGGGACTTGGGAATACGATGTCTCGGGAAGCAATGGAGGCATCATCCCAATGCTCAAGTAGCACCAAAAAATTAAGAACTCCTTAGTGTGTTGGGGTGACCCTCCATGGAGAATTTACAGAAAGACATGGAGGAGAATCATAATGGATAGGAAGCTATGGAGGTGTTGTACTCCAACAGTACAATCCACAATTTAAGAAGCACTGAAGGGGTCATGAATGGCAAAAGTTTAAGCCCTGATCTATAATAGTAACAAGAATGCCCTGAATCTCTAGAAGTAAAGGAACATGTATACATACTTAGACATGTGAATATTTTCTGGTTTCTAATTAGAGTATGTGAAATCAGTCAGATCATGGATCTCCTCTACCAGGAATGCATTTTGGGCAGGAAGTATCACTTGACGCAACTTTGAAAGGGGTGCAGGAAGGGAAGGGAAGGGAAGGTGAGAGGTCTCAGTCTCAGATGCAACTCTGCCATCAATTTATTTTTAGACCTTGGACAGGGCACCAAATCATAGAATTAGGGTGGAACAGAAAGGGAAAGGGACACAAGCCACATGTGAAAAGCATTCCTTCTCCTGCATACGGAAATTGGGCTTCCTTCTTCAATATCTCCAGTGAGAAAGAAAAGAGGTCACGATCTATTAGAAAAAAATACTGGATTTGGAGCTGGAGGACTTGAAGGCAAAGTCTGAATACTATATATGCTACTTGTGGATGAGATGGGCTTCAGCAGCTAACTCCTTTGGGCTTCAATATTTGCCAAATTAGGGAGAACTGAACTACTATCGGTAATAGCTTGCTCTTAGGGCATGCTTCAAGATTTACAAAACCCTCAATGCATACTATCTCGAGTGAGTCTCACAATGACCCGATGGGGCAAGTTGCCATAGTTATTATCATTATTTTACAGATGAGGAAACTGAGGCTCAGACTTGACATGCCTATGGTCATACAGCTTGTGTCCCACATCAAATTCAAACTCAGGTCATCCTGACTACAGGTTCTACACTTTCTCTATGATAGCACACTACCTGTCTTGACTAAGTACTCACTGATTGTTGTCCTGAACTATGTATCTCATCTGACTCTACAGGGAACTAGACCCCTCATGGCATCAGCTTATTTCTTTATCTCTATTAATAAAGTCCAGCTTTTTCTGACCCCAAACACCTTGAACATTTCGCCCTTCCATGTCTTTCTTCATAACTCGTTTCCCAGATGTGAATGACGTCCTTTCTCCCTACTGCCTGTTCTAATCCCACCCATACTTCATGGTCAATTGCATAGTAAACCTCTTTCCGGTCTTCCCTGATCATTCCAGATGGCTAGAGTTCTCCTGTCTTCTGAATCCTCATGACACTTCCTCTTTGCACTATCCTTGTAGCACTTAGCCTATGATGCCTTGTATAAATACTTTAATTTTAATTTGGATTAGGATGTGATTCCCCAAAGCAGAATTATTATATATGCCAGTATGTGGTACAGAGGATAAAGAGACAGATAAACTGTAGGAGGCCCTTAATCCAACCTTCTAAATGAACCAAGATAAACTTTAATTCATAGTGATTGCAAAGCAAAAGTGGCATTGGGGAAGAGGGCAAAGGATATGTTGGAAAATATGGTTTAGGATGAAAAAAGGAAAGAGGTCAAAGGCTTGTCAACTCCCCGGAAACCTCAGGCTCCTTTATGATAGAAGCTTCTTAGATGAAATGGTCAGGAGGCACTGGATGTGGCAAGCATCTCTATTACTATGGGAACACACACAGGTGCCGTTCTGCAAAGACTAGTGAGCAGAAGACCTGCCAGTGTACGTACTGAGTCCTGTCCCCACCGTCCCCCTCTTATCATTAACATTGCTACATATGCTGTGTAAATGGGGGTGTTTTTCTGGTTCTGCTGACTTCATGTGGTATGACGATGTCTCCCCATGGTTTCCTTAATTCTTCATATTGGTCATTTCTTTCTTTACAGTAGCATTTCATTACACTAACGGACTCTCACTCACTCTGCCTCATTTCCTTGTATGTAAAATGAGCTGGAAAAGGACATGACAAACGACTAGCCTATATTTCATGTGTGCACATGTACATACACACATGTGAACACATGTGTACATGTGAGTATATAGGTCTGGTCAGACACA